>NC_035449.2:40431632-40731632 GCF_002127325.2 Helianthus annuus
GAAGCATCCGGGAGTATATGGCAGGCCATGGAGGAGGTGATGAGGAGGACAGTGATGATGCCATGGACTAGGCGGGTGAAGCAGGAGCAGGAACGGGTAGTTGGTGAACCCACAGGTTAAAGTCCCCTTTTTCTATCAAAACAATTTCCGGCCTGCGTGTCGAGTGTTAGACAATTTACTTTCCTTAACTTCTTTTTATTTTATGCTTTAGTTTTTAACTTTGATGGTTTGGATGACTAAACTTGGTAATTTAGGATGTTTGGTATTGTTTGGTGTGGTAATTTATTGATAAGACAGGTACATACAAGGCTTAGAGTATTAAACCTTAGTACTACTGAAGCCGGGACAGGGAAAACCGGAGCTAGAAACCTGCTGTTTATTTAAATTCTTGCAGGATTTTGCCAGACACGGGGTCGTGTCTAGCCTAGCACGTCCTCGTGTCCACCTTCTGTAAGGTTTTCGTTACTGGCACCTAAACACTGGGGTCGTGTCCATCCGACACGGGGTCGTGTCCAAAGTGCCAGTAACATAAAATTTTTGCTTTTTAACACCCTATTACGCATTCAATCAACCTAAAAATTTATTTTTGGGACACATTGAGGACAATGTGTAATTTAAGTGTGGGGGGATGCTAAAACTTTGAATCTTGCAAGTCCTAATCAACAAGCCTTACACAAAACTCTATTGGAACCGCTAATCACCCCAAATTTTTTTTCAAAAATTTTTCATTTTCTTTTTACTTGTCTAGGTTTAAATTGGGAATTTCAAGCTCTATAAAGGTTATATTTTTACAGATTTACAACCGATAGCGTCGTGATAAAAAGAACCAACATAAGAAAATTATGAAACGGCATGAAAAGCTTAGTTAAAATTTGCTTATATATACTTGATCACATTAAAAAAAACCCATTCCCCAAAAGTGAGTTTTGAGCCTTTATTGAGCATACAAATACATATCTTTACACTAAATGCTCATTTTTCGTTTCTTGTGTGAATAGCCGCTTGGTTCTTACGACTCTAGAACTTGCCACGACAATGCATTCCCGGTCCTTACCAACTTAAACCCAAGTAAGTAAATGATGGAGGCATTAGGACTAACCCTTTTTCTTTCAACACCATTATTTTTTTGGGGAATTGACCTGTAATAATCTCACCTAGACCTTATTGGCCATTAATAATCCCACCTCAGAATATTCCTCCCACCAGTCCCACCTTTCACCTATTTTTCCTACAATGGTCCCCCGTTAAAAAAACTTAACGGAGTTAAGCTTTTTTCCAAATTACAAACAGATTTTTTAGGGCTTTTGATCAGAACGATGATACGAGTCCATTGATGTAAAACTTACTTCGACATGGTGCTCCAAGTGACTTGATTTTGGTTAATTGGAAATTTAAACAACCGAATTGAAGTGCTGTTTTCACCGTTTGGAGCACCGTTTCGAGGCAAGTTTTACATCAATTGACTCGTATCGTCGTTTTAATCAAAAGCCCTAAAAAATCTGTTTGTAATTTGGAAAAAAAGCTTAACTCCGTTAAGTTTTTTTTAACGGGGGACCATTGTAGAAAAAAATATGTGAAAGGTGGGAATGGTAGGGGGAATATTCTGAGGTGGGATTATTAATGGCCAATAACGTCTAGGTGGGATTATTACAGGCCAATTCCCTATTTTTTTTCTTTTTTTTACCACCTACCCAAAATCCCCCTAGTTAACCCCTTTGAGCCGAAACCTTTTCATTTCTTAACCCAAAACAAACACCATTTTACCCACCAAAACCCTTTTTCATTTTAAACCCCTTATTTTAGTAACAAAGCTCGGTTTTCTTGTGAATTCTTAAAAAAAAAATTGAAGTTAGAAATAAACAAACAAAGCTCATCAAAAAAAGGCTTGTTTGAATAAATGCTTCATTAAAATAGAAAGTCACAAAAACAAAATGTTTTACGAAAACCGACGCTTTTTACTCCTTTCGGCCTTTTTACTAACCACTAACCCAACCACCCACCTTTAGCCCAAGCCTAACCCTTCACCCAAAAAGTCCTCTTGATATTTACAAAGGTATATAGTTAAAAAGGAGGAGGATTGATTGCTTGGCAAGCTTATGGTAGGAGTAAGTTCCATGCCGCTCTCGAGTGATTCACTAAAAATACACCTTCGGCCGAGTGTTGAGTGATCCCCCGTGAGGTATGTGAACTTGTATATAAATGAAATTTTAAAAAGGCATGTAATGCCCTAATAAGTAATTTATCTAATGAAACGTTTTTAATAAATCATGACAAATAAGATTGTAAATAGATAAAAATAAAACTTAGTAAAGATCTTGGAAATCCCGACACTCTATGACAAGTCCAAAAACCTTCTCTTCTACCTATTCCATTTGGGAGTGATAAAGCCACATTATAAAGAGTTTTGCTTGAGGACAAGCAAAGATTCAAGTGTGGGGGTATTTGATGTGCACAAAATGCAACATATAAATTACATCAATTGTGGCATAAAACTAACCTTTTTTAGTACTAATGTTGGAAAATTTATGCTTTTGTCTTCCTTTTGTATTTTCAGGATTAAATGAGCTCAAATGAACAAAAGAAGCAAAAAGGCAGCTAAATCTAACATAAATACAAGAAAAGGAACAAACGTGGAATGCCCGACCTCCCGACAGCATCTTCCCAAGCAAAAATAAGAAGACAGAAGACTGAACACGCCCTGTGCTCAGCGAGCACGGGGGCGTGCCCAAGTGTCAGCAGAAAAGACAAAGTTGTAGAAGCTTCTATTGCCCACCACGAGGCCGTGCTCAGCGGACACGGGGCCATGGTCAACTAAAAGATTCGCAAAATCCAGGCGAATCTTGATAGTACAGATATGCTTCTACACACGGGGTCGTGCTCAGCGGACACGGGGGCGTGGTCAACTACTGCAGGCGCATTTAATGCAATTACAATTAATGAAGAGAGAGACGGATGAACACGGGGCCATGCCCAGTGGACACGGGGCCGTGCCCGAGCTTCTGTTCAGCCTATAAATAGGAGTACTTGGAGCTCTTGCAACTCATCCCTTGGCACACCACCTCTCTCACACTTCATCCACCACCCACCACCATCACAACACCATCATCCACCACCATCATCCAATGTCCATCATAGAGTGTGTGAGTCGTCTCGGGATCCAAGATTGATCGTAAGATTTCTTTACAATCAAAGGCCATGTTTGCCTAAGTCTCTTACATCACTTGGTGAAGACAAGTGTCTAGTGTAATACTTTTTATTTTTAATCTGTTGCACTTTTTAATTGGTTTTGTATTAATGACTTTAATTACTAGTTTCTTATGTTGAAGGTGATTCTTCCTTATCGTTTGACCGTGGTGTCTTGGCATTATTTTACTGACTATATAAAATAAAAGATTTTCACCATTCATATCTCCACGGTCTATATGGAGGTATGTTGGCTACCTGGTCGGGGGTTAAGGGAACAATTTGGTAAGAGTCTTGCCATTGTTCAGTGTATAGATCCTGCAAAGGACCTTGGTCAAATTTAGTAGGACCTCCTTCAATACCCATAGGTATTGGATGGCGGGGGTCCAAACTCTTTGATCCCCTCATAAGTTAAACTACTATTAAAACTTTAACCCAGCTACTTAGCACTGTATCCCTGCTGACTCAGACTACTTAGCTGAGGGTAACGTCGCCTTCAAAAGAGGGGCCTACCACATTATGCATTAATAACTTAATTAATTATCTTTCAATAATCCGACCCTTTAGGATTGTATCCTTGCTGACTCAAACTACTGGGTTGAGGGTAACGTCGCCTTCAAAAGAGGGGCCTACTACAATAACTAAGATAATCTCTTAGACAAGTGCAAAAGTGCGAAAATAATCAAAGGGTACACTACACACGAGTCGGATCCAAGTGATTCATCTTGTCTATCTATTTTATTTTTATTTTTTTATTATTTTTATTTTCAGCATTTTAGTTAGTTTTATTTTTCTAGTTTAAAAACCTTTTTCTAACATTTTGATTTGATTAGACGTTGAGGATAAACCGGTACTAAAAGCTCTTGTGTCCTTGGACGACCTCGGTATCTTACCAACACTATACTACGTCCACGATGGGTGCACTTGCCCCGCCCATATGTGTGTTTAGTGTTAGTGAATATCGTGTTTATAAATTTAAAACTTGGCTAAAAAGTGTAAAATAGGGCTTAAAATATACACCTAAATTATATCGCACTTAACACGCATCAACTACCAAGTGTGAGACGAACAGGCCGACCAGGACATGGTGCTGTCCGATCGGACTGTTCTCCGAACGGATAGCCAGCTGAACGGCTAGCACATGGGTCCCACACTTAACCAACTTATTTGAAGTTTGAGTATTGAACGAACTGTTATTCGATCGGACTACCATCCGATTGAATTACTCTTCGGATCATGAGATACTTGACTTCAACACTTAATCGATTTTTCAACATGTTCAATGCACTAGGAATGCCATCCGATCAAACTACTGTCCGATCGAGTGACATCTTGCTGAGGACATGTTCTTCACTGAAGTACTAGTCGATCGGGTTGCCGGCCGATCGAACGACCTTCCCATCGACCGACCCGAAAGGTAAAGATACTTTAATGTTTTCAAATACTGCAACAAAAACTTCAAAAGTCAAACCATCATATACAAACACATCTTACTCAAAGGAAGAAACAATCCACTCGAACAGTCATCTGATCGGACTACCGTCCGACCGGACAACTGTCCTAATGGACTGTCAACCGCACGGCCAGCCGTCCGAACGGACTACCGTCCGATCGACCAGCTGTCCGATCCATCAGCACTTGTTTCCGTTTTACGCGTACTTATCGTTATACTATCAAACCATTCAGGCTAACCCTACTCTCAAGCGCTACCTTCAATCCATCAACCGATGTGAGTATATTCGAACCCTTTTTGCGTTCGCACTTTTGGGTGTTACATACGTTACTTATTCTAAATCACAATCAAACACACTACACGATACTTTTAAACGTTAACCATTACCGCATTTTATACGTGACTTAATGAATGCTTGTTTGTTATGTTTACACATGGAATGTTGTCTACCTGCCTTAACGACGATAGTACTATAGTTTGGACTCAGCACCCGCTCATGCGGGGGTTGTTAAGGACAATTATTTGCATGGATTACAGTGGTGATCATGTATTACGGACTGCCTCGGGCAGTCAACCCGCAGTCATTGGTATCGATAGGTTCATGTCGATAACTAACACGCATCGTTTTCCTCCGTGTACGTGCTGGTTATGCGTAAACTATTTCGAACTCTATATGCTATTATCAAACTTGTATACTCGCCTTTACGCTATGTGTATTGAATTTATTTTAACGTATTATCTGCTAGGAAAGCGAGGCTAGAATAAGGCTCTAGAGTCCAACAAATAGTTGTCTGTACAAACTAAACCAAGGGTCTCTAGAAGCAGATAAACAACTGCTCTATTTGAAAATCTGAGTTGTCGAAACATAATTAATTGCCTAGATTTTGGTCTGTAATAATTATATTATCTTTTATGATGTGGTATGGGACATGTCGTTTGAAGTAATTGATAGATGTAATTGTTATGGAAACTTCTGGACAATCGCTTTCGCTCAGTGCCATGCCCCGATGATTCCGCCATCGGTTGGGGTGTGACAGATTGGTATCAGAGCCATAACTATAGGGAAATAGGCTAGACACGACCTAGTCCGGGTCGATGTCTTAGAGACCTAGTTTATAGTTAGGAACCAACAGACCGAGCTTATGTGCTATATCTCGTTATTCTCGCTTACACTACGCCATCATCACACAAATATTCGAAACCAAACGAGTAATTTGATCGAGGTTAGGTGTGAAAACCGCAAACTCGCGATTAAATTGCTTATTGATCTGAAATTATTTATAAAACGCGAGAATTCGCGTTGAATCAGGAGTGGAATCCATACTTTAACGTGGATTTTCGTCGCTATTTTTAACCAAAATAAGGAACAAGGTTGTGAAGCCAGGGGTGAAACCCGAACCTTGACGACCTATTCCGCTCAATGTTATTTTACAAAACTCTCACCAAAGCATCGACGGACTCCAACGACCTGAAGTCACAATATGATCAAGGGAATGCATGGCGAATACCCAAGAATCAAAGCAGAAGCACGATCCTGAAGGTCAAAATGTGCACGACAGATCCTTGAGAATAGTCGAACCGCTTGGGGTAGTCGATGTCTATTTAGCCGCAGACAATCCGTTTCTCGACTTTTAGGTGTTTCAATTCTGAGCCCGCAATTGCTGACTCTGATAACTCGTCGATTTTATGTGAAGATCATGTGTTTATGTGGTTTATGCTTACTTGTTAGCATCTTGAGGTACTACTGGTTCGATTTAACATCTTTTGCTTCCACTAATCACTCAACACACTACACATCGTTAACAAGTCGCTACAATATGGACGACCTTATGCAATGATGTACACTTATACTATACTAATCGATATGCTGCACGCGAACGTTATGCTCGAACGACTCGCGAACTTTGAATGATAGGTTTCTGTATTCTGACTGCCTCTGTGCTTCTGTGCCCTATGTGCTTACGTGCTTACGTGCTTATGTGCTACCGTGATTACGTGAATCTGTGATTTCGTGCTTATGTGTTTATGTAATTATGCGACTGTGTTCCTGAGCTTTAGTAAGTGTTAGACGTGTGAGGTGAGATTCGGTTATGATGTGTCTGAGACCTACGACAATGTATATTGCAGACAATGTCAACTGGACCATCATCATGATCCCGTCACCCACTTACTCGTCAAGAAAAGAGAGATTGACGTCTTGCTGCTATCATCGCCAAACAAGTAGAAAAAGCTGTGAGTGATGTCTATGAGAACGTCAGCAAATCGTCTGAGGAATCTAGAACCGATGCTCCTAAAGTTGCACCTAAGACTGCTTTCAGCTTTAAACAGTTCAAGGTATGCGGCCCAAAGGAATTCACTGGGGAAGATGGCCCAACAGCCATGTTCCAATGGTTTGATTCCGTCGAAGTCACTCTGTGCCAAAGTGGATGTCCTGATAATCTCCGTACCCTCAATGCTACCGGAGTCTTCCAGTCCCGCGCTTTAGACTGGTGGACGGCCGAGAGAAACAAACGCGGGAATGATGCAGCTTATGAGCTGACATGGGAAGAGTTGAAAGCCATCATGATGGACGAATTATGCCCTCCCCATGAACGCCAAAAGCTGGAGGACAAGTTTTGGAACATTAAGCAGAAGGATGGAGATAACGCTGCCCTGACTGCTCGCTTTAAACATCTCAGCATTATCTGTCCCGATAAAGTCAAGACGTCTGATATGGCAATCAAGAAATACATCCGAGCTTTACCCGACTGTGTTGCGGATTTTGTTCACGCCGCGAAGACATCATCGATTGAAGAGACTTGCTTGCCGCTGAAATCAACGAGAAGCGAGTAAAAGCTGGTTTTTGGGATAAGCCCTCCAAGTCTCTGCATCAAGCTACCACCGCACCAACCGCTGAAACCGCAACTGCTCAATCATCAAAGTCCTCACGTCGCAGGAAGAAGAACAACAACAGCAGCTCCAGCAACAAGAACTGTGTTGTCACTACCACTGCTGCTCCTCTCCAAGCCGTACCGGCTCAGCAGCAATCTCATCACCGACCAGCACCAGTAACTTATGCGCCGCCAGCAAAGCGTGCATACGCAGGCCCCCACCCGGTTTGCCCAACATGCTCATATCATCATCTGGTGGGTCTTGCCTGTCGCTTCTGCGCTCACTGCAACATGTACGGCCATTTCACTGGTAACTGCCGTACTGGTCCTCGTCAAGCCCCAGTTCAAGTCACTACTCATCAAGCTCTACTTCCAGCCCCGTAAGGCCAACATGCGGCTCAGGCACCCGCGATCAACGCCCGAGTCTGCTTTGCATGTGGTGACCCCAACCACTTTGCAAACATGTGCATGAATAGGGTTGTGAAGCAAGAGCCCCAGCAGCAACAACAACACCAGCAACAGCAGCCTAGCAACAACAAGCCGCACGCGCTAGAACCTTCAACATCAATGTGCGCCAAGCCCAGGCTGACAACAACGTGGTCAATGGTACGTTCCTTGTGAATGGTATTTATGCTTCGTGTTTGTTTGATACTGGAGCCGATAACTGCTTTGTATCGTTTGAATTCGAGAAGCTCCTTAGTCATAAGCGCTCCCAACTATCCTCGACATTCGATGTTGAAGTCGCCACTGGAAGAACTGTCGTCGTTAATTCTGTTCTTCGCAATTGTACTCTTGAGCTCAACAATCACATCTTCCCAATCGATCTTATTCCGATGCAACTCGGAAGTTTTGACGTCATAGTAGGCATGGACTTTCTTCGCGAGAACCATGCTGAAGTTGTGTGCTTCGATAAAATGATTCGATTCTCGCTCACGAATGGTGATTGGTTATGTGTGTATGGTGAAACTGCTTCGAAAGGTCTCAAGATCATGTCGTGTGTCCAAGCTAGCAAGTATCTCCGCAAGGAATATAGAGCTTTCTTGGCTAACATTGTAGTAGTGGATGAGGGAAAGAAAAGGAAGACTGAAGTTAAAGACGTTCCTATAGTCCGCGAATTTCCTCAGGTATTCCCTTATGATCTTCCTGGACTTCCGCCAAGTCGTGATATCGACTTTCGTATCGACCTCATCCCTGGACCCAACCCTGTTTCCAAAGCCCCTTACCGACTCGCACCGTCCGAAATGCGCGAACTCTCAAACCAACTCCAGGAATTACTTGAAAAAGGCTTTATTCGCCCGAGCATCTCTCCTTGGGGCGCGCCGGTCCTCTTCGTTAAAAAGAAGGACGGGTCGTTCAGGATGTGCATCGACTATCGGGAGTTGAATAAGTTAACCATCAAGAACCGCTATCCCCTGCCCTGAATCGATGATTTGTTTGATCAACTGCAAGGTGCTACGTGTTTCTCAAAGATCGATCTACGCTCAGGCTATCACCAACTACGCATTCAGGAAGAAGATATACCCAAGACAGCTTTTCGCACTCGCTACGGCCACTATGAGTTCGTTGTCATGCCTTTTGGTTTAACCAACGCATCCGCGGCTTTCATGGACTGATGAATCGCGTGTGTAAGCCATTTCTAGACCGTTTCATCATCGTGTTCATCGACGATGTCTTGATCTATTCCAAATCGAAAGCCGGACACGCGCAACATCTACGTTTGGTTCTCGAGCTACTCCAGGGGAATATACTCTATGCCAAGTTTTCCAAGTGCGAATTCTGGTTAGAGGAGGTTCAGTTTCTGGGTCACATCGTTAATAGTCAAGGTATTCACGTCGATCCCGCGAAGATTGAAGCAGTTAAGAGTTGGATTACGCCTAAGAACCCATCTGAAGTCCGTTCTTTTCTCGGATTAGTAGGCTATTATCGATGATTTATCGAAGGATTCTCAAAAATCGTTGTGCCGCTTACCGCTCTTACCCATAAAGACAAGCCTTTTGTTTGGGGAACCGAACAAGAGTCTGCTTTCCAAACCCTCAAGCACATGCTTTGCAATGCTCCTGTTCTCACACTGCCCGGCGGAAACAACAACTTCATTGTCTATTGTGATGCTTCCAACCTTGGTCTTGGTTGTGTTCTTATGCAGCGGGACAAGGTTATAGCTTACGCATCTCGTCAGCTCAAAATCCACGAGAAGAACTATACAACCCATGATCTCAAGCTAGGCGTGGTTGTTTTTGCGTTAAAGATTTGGCGACACTACCTGTATGGTACCAAGTGTACGATCTTCACCGATCACAGGAGTTTACAACACATCTTTGATCACAAAGAACTAAATATGCGTCAAAGCAAATGTGGTTGCCGACGCGCTTAGCAGACGGAGTTATTTGCTCAGCACTCGTAATACCTAAGCCCAACACGATCTCAAAACCCTTATCCGCGAAGCCCAGCATGCTTGTTTCAACGAACGCACTTTGAAGAAGGAAAGAATCTATCACGATGGAGCTCAGCTTGTAAGTAAATCGAATGGGATCTTCTATTTTCTAGACCGAATTTGGATCCCTAAGCGGACCGAATTGCGACAGATTTTAATGGACGAAGCCCACAAATCCCGATATTCTATTCATCCCGGTGCCGACAAAATGTACCAGGAACTTCGTTACAAGTACTGGTGGCCGAGCATGAAAAGGGATATCGCTCTCTACGTCGGAAAATGCCTGACTTGTGCAAGAGTCAAAGCTGAACATCAAAGACCCTCTGGCTTACTCGAACAACCACCGATCCCTATATGGAAGTGGGAGAGTATAGCTATGGACTTCATAATGAAGCTTCCGCACACGTCATCAGGTCACGACAGCATTTGGGTTGTTGTTGATCGATTGACCAAATCAGCTCACTTTTTGCCAATACGGGAAGACTACAAGGTAGAACGATTAGCCCGAATCTACACCGACGAGATCATTTGTAATCATGGTACGCCTCGCGACATCATCTCTGATCGTGATGCTCGGTTTACCTCGCGATTGTGGGAAACGTTTCAAGCGGCTCTCGGTACAACGCTTAACTTAAGTACCGCATTCCACCCTCAAACCGACGGACAGACTGAAAGAACGATCCGTACTCTTGAAGACATGCTCCGCTCGTGTGTCATAGACTTCGCTGGTAATTGGGATAAATACCTGCCATTAGTCGAATTCTCGTATAACAACAATTATCATACCAGCATACAAATGGCACCATTCGAGGCTTTATACGGAAGAAGATGTCGATCGCCTATTGTGTGGCACGAGATCGGTCACTCGCAATTAACCGGTCCTGAGCTACTGCAGGAAACGACCGACAAAGTCCTCCAGATTCGAGACAACTTGTTGAAAGCTCGAAGTAGACAGAAAAGTTACGCCGATAGACGACGCAAGCTCCTTGAGTTTGACGTTGGCGACTACGTACTCCTAAAGGTATCACCTTGGAAGGGTGTGGTCAGATTCGGCAAGAAAGGGAAACTAGCGCCTCGATATGTTGGACCTTTTAAGATTCTGGAAAGGATCGGAAAAGTCGCCTACAGACTCGAACTACCAGAGGAACTTAGTAATGTCCACCCGACTTTCCATGTGTCAAACCTCCGAAAGTGCCTGGCTGAGCATGATTTAATTGTACCCCTCGATGACCTCCAAATAAACGAAACACTACACTTCGTGGAGAAGCCTGTTGAAATCATGGATCGCCAAACCAAGCAGCTCAGGTCTCGCGCATTCCTATTGTGAAAGTCCGATGGGAAGGCAAACGAGGCGCAGAGCTTACTTGGGAACTCGAAAGCGACATGAAGGCGAAGTACCCGCAGTTGTTTGGAGGAGCTTGTTTTAAGAGGGTGAAAGTCTAGAGAGAGAAAGTTCTCCAAAGTGATTCACGGTGTTGTACATCTTTCATCCTAATTTCGGGACGAAATTCCCTAAACAAGGGGAGGTTGTAACACCCCGTGTTGTGAAAGTTAAAGTCAAAGTCAAGTGATATGCACAAAATGCAACATATAAATTATATCAATTGTGGCATAAAACTAACCCTTTTTTAGTACTAATGTTGGAAAAAGTGTGCTTTTGTCTTCCTTTTGTATTTTCAAGATTAAATGAGCTCAAATTAAGAAAAGAAGCAAAAAGACAGCAAAATCTAACATAAATACAAGAAAAGGAACAAAAGTGGATTGCCCGACCCCTCGACAGCATCTTACAAAGCAAAACAAAGAAATCAGAAGACTGAACACGCCCCGTGCTTAGCGAGCACGGGGCCGTGCCCAAGAAGCAGCAGAAAATACAAACCTATAGAAGCTTCTACTGCCCACCATGGGGTCGTGCCCAGCGGACACGGGGGCATGGTCAGAGTGCTGCAGACGCATTTATTGTAATTGCGAATTACAATTAATGAAGAGAGAGAGTGTCAGACGGGCACGGGGCCGTGCCCAGGCTTCTGTTCAGCCTATAAATAGGAGTGCTTGGAGCCATTTCAACTCATCCCTTGGCACACCAACTCTCTCACACTTCACCCACCACCCACCACCATCACAACACCATCATCCATTATCCATCATAGAGTGTCTGAGTCGTCTCGGGATCCAAGATTGATCGTAAGAGTTCTTGACAATCAAAGGCCATGTTTGCCTAAGTCTCTTACATCACTTGGTGAAGACAAGTGTTTAGTGTAATACTTTTTATTTTTAATCTTTTGCACTTTTTAATTGGTTTTGTATTAATGACTTTAATTACTAGTTTCTTATGTTGAAGGTGATTCTTCCTTATCATTTGTCCGTGGTGTCTTGGCATTATTTTACTGTCTATATAAAATAAAAGATTTTCACCATTCATATCTCCACGGTCTATATGGAGGTATGTTGGCTACCTGGTCGGGGGTTAATGGAACGGTTTGGTAAGAGTCTTGCCATTGTTCAGTGTATAGATCCTGCAAACCCTCGGTCAAATTTAGTAGGACCTCCTTCAATACCCATAGGTATTGGATGGCGGGGGTCCAAACTCTTTGATCCCCTCATAAGTTAAACTACTATTAAAACTTTAATCCAGCTACTTAGGACTGTATCCCTGCTGAGTCAGACTACTTAGCTGAGGGTAACGTCACCTTCAAAAGAGGGGCCTACCACATTATGCATTAATAACTTAATTAATTATCTTTCAATAATCCGACCCTTTAGGATTGTATCCTTGCTGACTCAAACTACTGGGTTGAGGGTAACGTCACCTTCAAAAGAGGGGCCTACTACAATAACTAAGATAATCTCTTAAACAAGTGCAAAAGTGCGAAAATAATCAAAGGTTACACTAACACACGAGTCGGATCCAAGTGATTCATCTTGTCTATCTGTTTTCACTTTTATTTTATTTTTCAGCATTTTAGTTATTTTTATTTTTAGTTAAAAACATCTTTTTCTAACATTTTGATTTGATTAGATGTTGAGGATAAACCGGTACTAAAAACTCTTGTGTCCTTGGACGACCTCGGTATCTTACCAACACTATACTACGTCCACGATGGGTGTACTTGCCCATATGTGTGTTTAGTGTTACTAAATATCGTGTTTTATAAATTTAAAACTTGGCTAAAAAAGTGTAAAAAGGGCATAAAATATATACCTAAAACACACTCCGCACACATCATCATGATTGAAGTCAAAGGAAGAAAAGATCGCTAATTGCGATCTGTCACTCCTTGCTCACTTACTGTTTTGACTTCTTTGACTGTAGTAGTCTATTTTATGATTTATGTTAGTTGTATTATGTGGAGTATCTGCAAATAATCGAAGTTTAAGTCGCTATTTATCGCATATGTTATCGCTTATCGCAATTGCGCTCGCAACTCGAATATTCCATTTTTGGTTATTATTATACGTGTGTGTGTGCCTTATGTGTTACTTGTGCATGTTTAATTTATGTTAAGTGTGGCAATCAAACGAATCGCAATCGAACTCAATCGCAATCGAATCGCAAACACTCGACGAATAAGAAATAAAGATGCTTATATGTAGATATAGTATGATAATTAATGGAGAAGAGATAGTGCAAGATATGAATGGTTGGGATTAAAATGTAATTTGAATAGTCGCTCGCAATCGAAATCGAAATATCAAAAAATCGTCGCACCGAACACTCGAATCGGGCAACTGATCAATCCGGCTACCTCCCGATCGACCAGCCGGCTGATCGGACTGCCGTCCGATCAGACAGGCTGTCCGATCGAGCTGCCGGGCCGATCAGCCAGCCATTTCCTCTTTTGGCATTCTATAAATACCCCATGTCACTCTCCAACTTACTACTTTTGGCAAGTGACGTCCAACCAGCTCGTGCTCCTCACCTTTTCTCAGATTTCTCTCAATTCCAGCAAGATCTCGTCCTAAATCTTGTACTTTCTTGATCTACACGTACTCCTACACATTTCTATCTTTCAAATCTTAACTTTTAACCGTGAAATCATCAGGATTCAAGTGTTCTAGGATGATGTCATCATGTGTTCTTGAAGAACTTCATGCTTTGACCTCAATCCACCAAGAATAACTTGGATCTAACCGACTTCCACATAAACAAACAAAGATCTTTCATAGATCTAAACATATTCATGGTGAAAGGGATTGAAAGATGGTTTTCCAA
Source organism: Helianthus annuus (assembly GCF_002127325.2). Taxonomy (NCBI): domain Eukaryota; kingdom Viridiplantae; phylum Streptophyta; class Magnoliopsida; order Asterales; family Asteraceae; genus Helianthus; species Helianthus annuus. The sequence continues at coordinate 40,445,780 of NC_035449.2, forward strand.
CTTTCTTTCAACTCTTTTACACTCAATGCCTTCAAAGCTGATAGAAACGGAGCTTGTGCCGACTTACTAATCATTCCGGTGGTTGCGTGGCCTAAGATCCGGATTCTATCTACGAGGTTCACCAATTTCAGATTAAACGTTAAACACCGTCCCGAACCGTTCACCAACCGGATTTGGGTGATTCCTGTCCGACCAGGAGAACCAAGTAATGATGAGGCTTCTGTTGTTTGACTCGTTGTCAAAATACTTCGATAAAACGACAAATAAACGAAACTACCAAGTGTGAGACGAACAGGCCGACCAGGACAAGGTGCTGTCCGATCGGACTGCTGTCCGAATGGACAGCCAGCCGAACGACTGGTCAGCCGAACGACTAGCACATGGGTCCCACACTTAACCAACTTATTTGAAATTTGAGTATTGAACGAACTGTTATCCAATCGGACTACCATCCGATTGAATTACTCTTCGGATCATGAGATACTTGACTTCAACACTTAATCGATTCTTCAACATGTTCAATGCACTAGGAATGCCATCCGATCAAACTACTGTCCGATCGAGTGACATCTTGCTGAGGACATGTTCTTCACTGAAGTACTAGCTGATCGGGTTGCCGGCCGATCGAACGACCGTCCGATCGACCGACCTGAAAGGTAAAGATACTTCAATGTTTTCAAATACTGCAACAAAAACTTCAAAAGTCAAACCATCATACACAAACACATCTTACTCAAAGGAAGAAACAATCCACTCGAACAGTCATCCGATCGGACTACCGTTCGACCGGACAACTGCCCGAATGGACTGTCAACCGCATGGCCAGCCGTCCGAACGTGACTACCGTCGGTCGACCAGCTGTCCGATCCATCAGCACTTGTTTCCGTTTTACGCGTACTTATCGTTATACTATCGAACCATTCAGGCTAACCCTACTCTCAAGCACTACCTTCAATCCATCAACCGCTGTGAGTATACTCGAACCCTTTTTGCGTTCGCACTTTTGGGTGTTACATACGTTACTTATTCTAAATCACAATCAAACATACTACGCGATACTTTTAAGCGCTAACCGTTACCGCATGTTATACGTGACTTAATGAATGCTTGTTTGTTATGTTTACACATGGAATGTTGTCTACCTGCCTTAACGACGATAGTACTATAGTTTGGACTCAGCGCCCGCTCATGCGGGGGTTGTTAAGGACAATTATTTGCATGGATTACAGTGGTGATCATGTATTATGAACTGCCTCGGGCAGTTAACCCGCAGTCATTGGTATCGATAGGTTCATGTCGATAACTAACATGCATCGTTTTCCTCCGTGTACGTGCTGGTTATGCGTAAACTATTTCGAACTCTATATGCTATTATCAAACTTGTATACTCGCCTTTACGCTATGTGTATTGACTTTATTTTAACGTATGTGATAGGTGTTTAGGATGCTTATCTGCTAGAAAAGCGAGGCTAGAATAAGGCTCTAGAGTCCAACAAATAGTTGTCTGTACAAACTAAATCAAGGGTCTCTAGTAGCAGATAAACAATTGCTCTATCTGAAAATCTGAGTTGTCGGAACAGAATTAATTGCCTAGATTTTGGTCTGTAATAATTATATTATCTTTTATGATGTGGTATGAGACATGTCGTTTGAAGTAATTGATAGATGTAATTGTTATGGAAACTTCTGGACAATCTGTTTCACTCAGTGCCATGCCCCGATGATTCCGCCATCGGTTGGGGTGTGACATTTGGGGATAGAATGGGTTATATGTCAAAAGTTTCAGTGTTAAAGAGAAGTTAGAGGATATGAGCACCTTTTTAGTAAGTTATAAATTGTGGGTAGAATGGGTTAATAGTTACGTTAAAACGTAGACGAACTCGAACTTATACCGACACGTCCAAAAATAAAAACGTAAGAAATTAGTTTTAAGGTAAGCTCGAAACTTTAGAACGTAAGAGGGTGAAGGTAACATTTACAAAGTTAGATGGTACCTTTGACATAATAGCAAAGTTTGGGGTAGAACGGGTTGAATGACAAAAGTGGTCCTCCGGTCCAAGTGGGTTATGGCCCACTGGCTCATCCCCAAAAGTATCAGGGTTATACAAACCCTGGTAGACTGGTGCTGGATACTGGTGCGGTGACTGCTGCAAAGGTATGTAGGATCCATGCGAACCATGGGGCCCATTCTCCGAGTGGGGCCCAAACGAGTGGGGTAAAGACGGTGAAGTGCTGGCGGATACCGAGTGTCTAGCAGGCTCGGCGAAAGACCTCCAAAGGTCGTTGGCGGCTGTGTTATGCGTGGCGGATGGTGCTCGCCTATGTGAGGGCCCTGCCTCATGGTCGTGGGATGTAGCAAATCCTCCTCGACCTCTCATTCGTGGCGGCATAGTGATCCTGTCAAAAGTCGAACAAGTTGCACAACAAAATATATAAGACAATGCAATAATAATTAAAAATAAATTAAACGAAATGTTGAACATTTCCTAAGTTCTTTGTCTAGACTCGAAAATCGAGGAATGTGCAATTGTGTAACTGAGATTAAACACCTTAGGATAGTGTTTAATTCACTCAGCGTTGGCTCTGATACCAACCTGTCACACCCCGATCTCCACGTGTCACCGGTGGGCCCGGTGTGGGGTACAGTGACGTAGTTGGCATCGTCATAGACAATCAACACAATATAATAATGCCACTATATAACATAGTCATAACCCGTAGGTATCAAGCCATTAATAGACTTGTATACAGATATAATCTGTAGATAATTCATTTCTTGGCAGGGAGTTATAAACCACAACTGCCACTATATGACATAGTCATAACCCGTAGGTATCAAGTCATTAATAGACTTGTATACAGATAGAATCTGTAGATAATTTATTAAAAAGGGTGGCTTGTGTGATTCTACAGATCACGCTTAGCCCGGAATGTTAACATGTTCTCAGATGTTAACAGGGAGTTGAATCCTTTCAACCAGGTTTTACCATCATGGCCAGGCCTGTTAATAAGGCATTCAAGCTAGGTTATACCTTACTAAGATTCTTATAAAATGGCAAATCAAATAAAAATTGATATTTTCCATTATTTTAATATTATATTCATGCATATAAATAAAATGAGAAATTCAAATTAACCATTTCAAATTTCAAATAAAATACCAGTACATATTTGCCCTAAACGGGACTTTGAAATAACATGGATAACATGAATAACATGCCCGCGCAGGGGCTAAACAAGTAACAACAATAACAAAATAAAATAAAGCAAACCCACGCAGGGGTCAACAGAACAGCATACCCACGCAGGGGTAGAATAAGATAGATATACCCACGCAGGGGTAGAGTACAAGGATAGATGTCCATACAGGGACATGAGTACATGAGACAAAAATCGAAGGATTCAATGATCCCTCTTGCTCTTACCCTTGAGCAGGTCAAATACCTTCTTGAACATGCCACTGGTGCGACGGCGATCAGCTCGCATCTCGTGTTGAAACTCACGTCGCATGCTATCAATCCCATGCAGGATTTCCTGAACCTGCGGCGGCGACATCATAGGCGCCGGTGGCGGTGGCTGGTACTGCTGTGGCTGCGGTGGCTGGTACGGCTGCGGCTGCGGTGGCTGCTGGTAACCCGGAGGGTAACCAAAAGTAGACTGCCCAGCAGCCCAAGTGTCTCCCAATGGACCACTAGGTGGGAGTGAGCTGTAGTTCACAGCTTGCCAATAAGGGTCTCCTGTGTAATCATAACCCTGAGGGAAAACATGCTCGAACGGGTTAAACTGAGCTGCACTAGCATAAGCCGGAATCGGCTCTCCATAGTTCTGCGGCGGCAGAGGCGGGATCGGTACGGAAGTAACCTCCGATACGAGATGCTGAGACTCCCCTGTCTCGGACTCCCCGGGAAGAGACGTGTAGCGGCTGCTACCAACATGTGGAGGGGTGCCTATGCGAATCCCTCCGCGCGTAGACATGCGCGCATTCCTCCTAGGCCTCTGAGGTGGAGGAGGTAAAACTGGTGGCGACGGTGGTGACGGAGTGATCACGTCACGCCATAGGGCCTCAGATAGGTCCTGCGGTAGAGGCGGCTGCTGCTGAAGCTGCTGCTGCTGCGAGTGGTGCTGCGAGTGCACCGGTGAAACCTGGTGAGACTGGAGCATCGGAGAGTTGTGGCTGGGGGTGTAATACCAATCATGCTGCTTAAACCTCTCCTGAAAGCTGTCCCCACCATTGTAGGGTGATCCCCTAAATGGCGACCCATCCGATATCTCAATCGGATGGTTAGGCGTACCTGATGGCGGTAGCGAGGGGTCCGTATCCTCGTCGACGTCCATCTCGTGACCACCAGAAAAGTGGTCCTCCGGTCCAAGTGGGTTATGGCCCACTGGCTCATCCCCAAAAGTATCAGGGTTATACAAACCCTGGTAGACTGGTGCTGGATACTGGTGCGGTGACTGCTGCAAAGGTATGTAGGATCCATGCGAACCATGGGGCCCATTCTCCGAGTGGGGCCCAAACGAGTGGGGTAAAGACGGTGAAGTGCTGGCGGATACCGAGTGTCTAGCAGGCTCGGCGAAAGACCTCCAAAGGTCGTTGGCGGCTGTGTTGTGCGTGGCGGATGGTGCTCGCCTATGTGAGGGCCCTGCCTCATGGTCGTGGGATGTAGCAAATCCTCCTCGACCTCTCATTCGTGGCGGCATAGTGATCCTGTCAAAAGTCAAACAAGTTGCACAACAAAATATATAAGACAATGCAATAATAATTAAAAATAAATTAAACGAAATGTTGAACATTTCCTAAGTTCTTTGTCTAGACTCGGAAATCGAGGAATGTGCAATTGTGTAACTGAGATTAAACACCTTAGGATAGTGTTTAATTCACTCAGCGTTGGCTCTGATACCAACCTGTCACACCCCGATCTCCACGTGTCACCGGTGGGCCCGGTGTGGGGTACAGTGACGTAGTTGGCATCGTCATAGACAATCAACACAATATAATAATGCACAGCGGAAGCAGAATAGATACATTTCAACTTTTGAATAAAGTGCAATAATAAATATCACAGTAGTTGAAATGGATCCACAGGCGGATCAAATAAAATAAGATAAAAATAGTTCAACAGATATATTGTCGTCCGAGCTTGCGAGACTATAGTGGACGCTCTTAGGAAACAACCAGCCTATTTCCGTATAGTACCTGCACTTAACCTTTTGGGAAAAATACGTCAGTTTACACTGGTAAATACAAATCGACTGACTCATTTTGAAAATGATTGAAAATTGATTTAAATGCACAAGGCATAAATATTTTTATTAACTTGGGATAATTATATAATATAAACTTGTGAACGAATTACATGCACTTATATCTCTGGTGGCCCGGGATCTGCTGTCCGGGCTAGAGATTAAATGACACACCACATTAAAGAGTTATACACGTCGGGTGTACGCCTACACCCCGTGCTCTGGTCGTGGCCATCTCGTAAGATAATGCCAAGGATATCCGGGACACGGTCAATAACCCCCCAAAGCCTTTAAGTAAGACAAAACTGTTTAAACGAAGTCGCACAAGCTATTCAAGACTGTACACCTATAAGGCGCAGGACTTGTGCGCCCGATCAAGCGGTATTTTAAATACCGTACCCCAAGCCCGTATAGGGAAAATAAGTCAAAATGTATTTACCTGAGCAAGTATAAGTCACAAATGATAAGTGTTGGTAGCTTTTACCGGGCCTCCTAATCTGGAACAAAGGTTTATAATTAACCTATTAGATTCCTAACGGCCTTTTATTTAAGCTTAAGCTTTGACTGGTTAGTTTTAGGAATGATACGGTTTACGCACGATTAAGCGAAAGACCGGGTAGAATGTGATTTAGACCCGACAAGTTTGAATACTTGTATAATATGGGTGTACTAAATACATTCTGGATTTTGAAATAAAAATGATATCGTTTGACCCGTTTCGGTCAATTTACGCAAACTAGTTACGTAAACCGAACCGAACGCAAAAAGGGCGTTACGGGTAGCCAAAAGAGTCAAATGAAAGTTTCCTGAGATAATATGCTTTAGATATGATATAACATCAGTAAGTCATGTTCTATTATGCCCCGAATAGTTTTAAACTCAATTTATGCCTTATAAGGGCATTTTGGTCATTTAAAAGATTGTAAAAGGGTAAAATTAGAAATCTGAGTTTCGGGTCTGGTTCATACAGTAAATATACTTAATATAACATATTATATCAGTAAGGTATGACCCATATATCAAATTTATCATTTAAAATCAAACTATGCACCGTAGGGGTATTTTAGTAATTTCACAAGGGCTAAAAATGCCAAAACTGGAAATCTGAGATCATATACTTATACTTACTGTTTTTATATGAAAATATGCTAAACACATCAGTAGGTATAGGTCTTATATGTTTAAAACAAGTATAACGCTCACTATGCGCTTAAAACGCTAAATATGCGATTTAAGGGCGTTTTCGGGTTTTCAAATTAAATCTGAGATTTCTATATTTCCAGAATACTTAAAATAATTTATTCATCATATAAAATCAGTAGAAAAAGGTTTCGGGTCAAAAGGATGTGTAAAACTCATTTTATGGCTAAAACGGTCAAAACCGACATAAGCCGAAATGACTAGGCGATCTAGGATCCGTTCAGCCAAAAATTAATTAAAAATCATCAAAATTCCCAGAATATTATATTACTTCTGTTGGTAAAGAGTTTCGTATCAAAACGTGGCCAGAAACGGGTTCTACGCGAAAAGGACCGTTTATGTAAATTTATAATATAGTTTTACGCTAATGGCCATAACTCACAATCTGGACCACCAACTGATCCGAAATTTTCGGTGCAAGTTCATATATTAGAAATGAAGATTTCTATCCTTTCACTTTTCCAAAAATCACGTTTTAAATCAAAAAGGGCAAAATAGTCAACTTTATGCATAAATCGGAAACATGCATTCGAATCGGCTAAGCATAGACTTATGACATAAAATTTCCAGAAAGTTAAACTAAAATGTCAATGGTCAAAAATGCTCTAAAATACAGATCTCACACATGCATGTACGGATCCGAACCGATAGTTTACGAAAAAGCCGTTTATTAAGACTTTCGGTTCCAATCCGGGTTTACACTAAAGATTGTCGAGTTGATCGTGGTAAAATACATTCTTATATTCATAATAAAGCTTTCTATGAAGATCAAACAGATTGCATGTCATCTATATCATTATTCATGTCATTTTTCACAAAAATCGCTTCTGTTGACTTTTTAGAAATAGGTTTGACTCGACATTTAGCATGCATGTAGTGGGAATCAGAGAGTACCCTTTTGAGGGTTTGTTTCCCATAATATTACCAACATAAATCAGGTTTCAATTCGAGAAATGACTGATTGAAATCCGTTTAATCAGAAAGTCAAAGCTTATGAACACACAGTTTGACTTTTAGCAATAATCAAAGTAATAACGGATTAGAGAACGAATTGAAAGCTTACAAGAGTCCTATAGGTGTTTAATGAACACTAGAAGTCGGCCTTGTTGATCAGATTAGCTCCAGGAAGTCTTGAGAACCTTTGTAAGTCTTGAGAGCTCTTGTTCACAATTGTAAATGCTCAAGAATGGTTGCAAAAACTGATTTAAAGATGAATTCTGATCCTTGGGAGTAGCCCACTGTAGTAATAGCCATGCATGGCATTTGATTGGAGTATTTGGAGGCAAGACCAGCTGTTTGGCACTTAAAATCGGACCCAAATCAGCCATTTTTGCGAATTCAGTCGCTGGCAGACCCACGCGGCCCGCTTGGGCTTTACCAGGCGGGTCGCCTGACCCCTGGTTCAGCCAAACAAGTTTCAGTTTTGGCAGAAATGGTCCCTGAGCTTGTACGCGGTGTTTCGGCTACTTTTCTCGACCCGTAAACCCCCAAACTTGGTTTCTAAGAACCTTAGGACTTTTACCAACATGGAAATGTCCTCGGAACATTTTGCGCTCAACCGAAAAGCCCTGAAATTCGACGTTGACGCTTTTAGTCCTTCAAGTACGGTTTTGGCCATAACTTTCTCATACGTTGACGAAACTTCATGAAATTTTTACCACACATTCTAGTGAGTATATTTTAGCTATACAAAGCTTCGGGTCTGCCAAAAGTTCACTCAGAGGTATAAATTAAACATGTTGACACTTTTGGCCCCTATAGTTTGAAATACTTCACTCTCGTGCAATTTCCGCGTCGTATGATCCATGAACCATCCGTTTAAGGTTATACACATTATGTAGGGTTATCATAGAGTCTATTTATCCATTGTTGACACTTTGGACCCTTACGTTCCATAGTTTTCACTGTTTGTCACTTTTAGTCCCTCTAAAGTATGTTTTCACATAACGGAATCTTATGACACGTGTCAAGACATTATTGGACGAAATTTTTCGAGGTGTTACATCCTCACCCCCTTAAAAGAAATCTCGACCCCGAGATTTATTCAAACAAATGGGGATATTTCTCTTTCATCGTGGATTCCACTTCCCACGTGTATTCGGGACCTCTACGGGCATCCCACTTGACCTTAACAATAGGCACGTGCTTCCTTCGAAGCTTCTTTACCTGTCGATCCTCAATCGACAAAGGTTTTTCCACAAATTTTAGACTTTCGTCTATGTGTATATCTGTATGCGGTATAACCAGTGAATCGTCAGCGAAACACTTCTTCAAATTACAGATGTGAAACACATTATGAATGGCACTAAGCTCTTCAGGCAAGTTTAACTTGTTAGCGACTGACCCGACACGTTCGATAATCTCGAAAGGTCCTATGTATCTCGGGCTCAGCTTGCCTTTCTTTCCAAATCTCATCACACCTTTCCAAGGTGATACTTTGAGCAATACTTTTTCACCCACATCGAAGTGAAAATCCTTGCGCTTAGGATCCGCATAACTTTTCTGCCTATCCCTGGCAGCTTTCAAACGATCACGGATCTGAACAATCTTGTCTGTCGTCTCGAAGACGATATCCGGTCCAGACAACTGGACATCTCCAACTTCTGCCCAACAAATGGGCGATCTACACTTCCTACCGTATAGGGCCTCAAAAGGCGCAGCCTTTATGCTGGAATGGTAGCTATTGTTGTAGGAGAATTCGATCAGTGGTAGGTTCTTATCCCAACTACCACCCAAGTCGATCGCACATGCACGAAGCATGTCTTCCAAAGTTTGAATAGTACGCTCACTCTGACCATCGGTCTGAGGATGATAAGCCGTACTAAAATTCAAACGAGTGCCCAACGATTGTTGGAAACTCTTCCAAAAATGTGACGTATATCTAGTATCTCTATCGGAGATAATAGATATAGGTATACCATGTAGCGCTACTATCTTATCGACGTATAATTGAGCTAACATATCTGAGCTATACGTCTCTTTGATGGGTAGAAAATGAGCTGACTTAGTCAGTCTATCTACTATGACCCATATGGTATCATTCCCCTTTTTCGTCTTTGGTAACTTGATGATAAAATCCATTGTCACCATTTCCCATTTCCATTTGGGAATTTCAGGTTGTTGGAGCAAACCTGACGGCTTCTGATGCTCGGCCTTGACTTGCGCACAAGTCAAACATTTGGCCACATACTCGGCCACGGACTTTTTCAAACCAATCCACCAGTAGTTTGATTTCAAATCCTGGTACATCTTATCTGCTCCAGGATGAACTGAGTATTTAGAGCTGTGGGCTTCCTGAAGGATAACATCCCGAAGTCCTCCACATACTGGAACCCATATTCGTCCGTTTAGGCGTAGCATTCCATCTTTATCGTAGGATAACTGCTCCTCAGTTACTCCTAACTTTTCTGCAGGATAGTTAGCTTCCAGCACAGCTTCCTTCTGTGCAGCTAACACCCTTTCATTCAAATTATTCCTTATTTCAATGCGCTTGGCATTGATTCTGATCGGTTTAACCCTTTCCTTTCTGCTTAAGGCGTCGGCAACCACATTGGCCTTGCCTGGATGGTATCTTATCTCACAGTCATAGTCATTTAGGGTTTCCATCCATCGCCTTTGACGCATGTTCAATTCCTTCTGATTGAACAGATGCTGAAGACTCTTGTGATCCGAATAAATTATGCACTTGGTTCCATACAAGTAATGTCTCCATAACTTCAAAGCAAATACAACTGCACCCAATTCCAAATCATGGGTGGTGTAGTTCTTCTCATGCACTTTGAGCTGTCGAGAAGCGTAGGCAATGACTTTGCCTTTCTGCATGAGTACACAGCCCATGCCAGTATGTGATGCATCACAATACACCACAAATTCATCTATTCCATCAGGCAATGTCAACACTGGCGCATTGCTCAGCTTCTGCTTCAGAATGTCAAAGGATTCCTGCTGCTTAGGGCCCCAATCAAACTTAATCTTCTTACGGGTCAATGAGGTTAGGGGCGCAGCAATCCTTGAGAAGTCCTCGATGAATCTCCTATAATATCCTGCCAATCCGAGGAAACTGCGAATCTCAGTAGGAGTCTTCGGCTCCTGCCAATTCATGACTGCTTCTACTTTAGCGGGATCTACTTGGATACCACGCTCGCTTACAACATGTCCAAGGAATTGGACTTCTCGAAGCCAAAATTCACACTTTGAGAATTTGGCATAAAGCTTCTCTTGATTCAAAAGTTTGAGAATACAACGAAGGTGTTTCTCATGATCAGCTTGGCTCTTCGAATAGATAAGAATGTCATCAATGAAGACGATGACGAATTTATCTAAATAGGGTTTGCAGACGCGATTCATGAGATCCATGAACGCGGCTGGTGCGTTAGTGAGCCCAAACGGCACCACTAGGAACTCGTAATGTCCATAACGAGTCCTAAACGCTGTCTTGTGCACATCTTCGTCTTTGACTTTCAACTGATGATAACCTGACCTCAGGTCAATCTTGGAGAAACAGCTTGCTCCTTGCAACTGATCGAACAGATCGTCGATCCTGGGTAACGGATACCTATTCTTGATAGTGACCTTGTTAAGCTCACGATAATCGATGCACAGACGCATCGAACCATCCTTCTTTTTAACGAACAAGATTGGCGCTCCCCAAGGAGACGAGCTAGGTCTAATAAAACCCTTAGCTAATAAATCATCCAACTGCGTCCTCAACTCCTTCATCTCCGTTGGTGCCAATCTATATGGTGCTCTTGCTACAGGTGTTGCACCTGGAATAATGTCTATCCGGAACTCCACTTGTCTATCCGGTGGCAACCCGGGTAGCTCTTCAGGAAAAACTTCAGGATATTCCGAGATAACAGGGATATCCTCAATCTTCGGCTTCGGCTCATCTGTGGTAACTTGTGCCATATAAATGACACATCCCTTCTGCATGCATCTGGATGCTTTGAGCATGGACACTTGCTCAGGCAATCCATGCTGGGTATCTCCTTGAATAGTAAGTGACTCACCGGACGGAGTCTTAACTATTACTTGCTTTCTGTTGCACAGAATCTGGGCTTGGTTACTCGACAACCAATCCATGCCTATTACTATATCGAATCCAGCTAGCTTAAAGGGAAGCAAGGATAACGGGAAGGAATGATTCCTAATGGATATAACACATCCATCTAGAACAGTCGAGGCGGTTTCTATGGTTCCATCGGCTAATTCCACCTCATATTTCACGCTTAAGGTTTTAACAGGAAGGTTCAACAATTTACAAAACTTATCATCTACAAACGACTTATCAGCTCCTGAATCAAACAAGACTCTAGCAAAAACATCATTTACAAGAAACGTACCGGTAATGACGTTGTCGTCAAGAACTGCTTCCTTTGCGTCCATTCTGAAGACTCTCGCATTAGTCTTCTTCCCATCATCTGCTTTCTTCGCATTCTTTGGGCAGTTGGGCCGAATATGCCCTTTCTCGTTGCAGCCGAAACAAGTTGCATCCTTCATTTTCTTGCAATCCACAGCTTTATGATCTGTGGATTTGCAGATCCCACAACGTTTCTCTGAAGACTGGGATTTCGTCTCCAAACGACATCTCCCAAAGTGGTGCCTCCTGCAGATCTTGCATCTGGGTTTCTCACCCGACTGATGATCACTTTTCCTAGACCCCGACCCTTTCCTGTGGTCGTTGTTCCCTCTATGTCGCTTTTCAGATCTTCGTGAGGTGTCATCCTCACGTTTCCGTTTGTTCTCCTCAGAGCTCTTCATAGCTCTCAATCTTACCACATCCTGAGTGAGGGAGAGGGATAGATCTGCTACGGATCTAAATGTAGTAGGTCTGGAAGCTTTGACGCTTGCCTTTATCTCCGGTGCCAGACCCCCAATAAATCGAGCAATCCTACGCGGCTCCGGGGTCACCAAGTAAGGCACTAAACGAGACAACGTGTTGAACGTAGTAAGATACGCTTGACAATCGAGGTTCTTCATAACCAAGGATACAAAATCCGATTCGATTCGCTCGACCTCGTGCTGCGGACAGAAGTTCTCTTTAATCAGGGCCACAAACTGTTCCCATGACAAACCGTACAGTGTGGCCTTACCGGCAGCTTGTAGGAGTGACTTCCACCATGCTAACGTATCTCCTTTGAATGACTGGGACACGTACTTCACGACGTCCCTATCAGCACACCCGCTGATATCAACCACAGTATCCATCTCATCAATCCACGTCATACAATCGACGGCTCCCTTTTCCCCAGTGAAATCTCTGGGCTTGCAAGATACGAAATACTTGTACGTACAGGACCTGCTGTACGCGTCATGTTTCAGCTTAATCTCTTGCTTTGGGACGCTGCTGTGGTTGGAGGAGTGATTATCATCCTCAGCTTTCTTTGGCTCACTCTTTTTAGAGGGTGGCTTACTATGAGCCTCAGAATGAGTCTTGGGCTTTGCGTGCGTTTCTGTTCGGGTCCTACTCCGAGTACCACTAGATTCCCTGAATTGCCTATCCATAGCTTTGGCAACAGCGTTATCTATCAGTGCTTGCAACTCTGCACCGGTAACGTGAATCTTTGCATGATCTGAGTGTTCCCCAGAATGACTGTTGGTTTCCTCCGATTTGGCCATCGTAGCTTTAAGCTACAATAAAGGACAAGGTCTAATTTAGAACCTAACAGTATCATCGTTCTCAACGATTTATTAACCATGGTATCAAGAACCTTAGCAGTTAATTTAATAAATTTCATTCAGGCTCTTATTAGCAATCAAGGAATGAAAATATATATATTGGCACCATAGGCCTAGTCACAACGGACAATTACTAAATTATAAATTTAGATTTTTATAGGATTATAAATTGCATAATTAAACAAATAATCCTTTACTAGACAGAGAGTCATAAACTACAACTGCCACTATATAACATAGTCATAACCCGTAGGTATCAAGCCATTAATAGACTTGTATACAGATATAATCTGTAGATAATTCATTTCTTGGCAGGGAGTTATAAACCACAACTGCCACTATATGACATAGTCATAACCCGTAGGTATCAAGTCATTAATAGACTTGTATACAGATAGAATCTGTAGATAATTTATTAAAAAGGGTGGCTTGTGTGATTCTACAGATCACGCTTAGCCCGGAATGTTAACATGTTCTCAGATGTTAACAGGGAGTTGAATCCTTTCAACCAGGTTTTACCATCATGGCCAGGCCTGTTAATAAGGCATTCAAGCTAGGTTATACCTTACTAAGATTCTTATAAAATGGCAAATCAAATAAAAATTGATATTTTCCATTATTTTAATATTATATTCATGCATATAAATAAAATGAGAAATTCAAATTAACCATTTCAAATTTCAAATAAAATACCAGTACATATTTGCCCTAAACGGGACTTTGAAATAACATGGATAACATGAATAACATGCCCGCGCAGGGGCTAAACAAGTAACAACAATAACAAAATAAAATAAAGCAAACCCACGCAGGGGTCAACAGAACAGCATACCCACGCAGGGGTAGAATAAGATAGATATACCCACGCAGGGGTAGAGTACAAGGATAGATGTCCATACAGGGACATGAGTACATGAGACAAAAATCGAAGGATTCAATGATCCCTCTTGCTCTTACCCTTGAGCAGGTCAAATACCTTCTTGAACATGCCACTGGTGCGACGGCGATCAGCTCGCATCTCGTGTTGAAACTCACGTCGCATGCTATCAATCCCATGCAGGATTTCCTGAACCTGCGGCGGCGACATCATAGGCGCCGGTGGCGGTGGCTGGTACTGCTGTGGCTGCGGTGGCTGGTACGGCTGCGGCTGCGGTGGCTGCTGGTAACCCGGAGGGTAACCAAAAGTAGACTGCCCAGCAGCCCAAGTGTCTCCCAATGGACCACTAGGTGGGAGTGAGCTGTAGTTCACAGCTTGCCAATAAGGGTCTCCTGTGTAATCATAACCCTGAGGGAAAACATGCTCGAACGGGTTAAACTGAGCTGCACTAGCATAAGCCGGAATCGGCTCTCCATAGTTCTGCGGCGGCAGAGGCGGGATCGGTACGGAAGTAACCTCCGATACGAGATGCTGAGACTCCCCTGTCTCGGACTCCCCGGGAAGAGACGTGTAGCGGCTGCTACCAACATGTGGAGGGGTGCCTATGCGAATCCCTCCGCGCGTAGACATGCGCGCATTCCTCCTAGGCCTCTGAGGTGGAGGAGGTAAAACTGGTGGCGGCGGTGGTGACGGAGTGATCACGTCACGCCATAGGGCCTCAGATAGGTCCTGCGGTAGAGGCGGCTGCTGCTGAAGCTGCTGCTGCTGCGAGTGGTGCTGCGAGTGCACCGGTGAAACCTGGTGAGACTGGAGCATCGGAGAGTTGTGGCTGGGGGTGTAATACCAATCATGCTGCTTAAACCTCTCCTGAAAGCTGTCCCCACCATTGTAGGGTGATCCCCTAAATGGCGACCCATCCGATATCTCAATCGGATGGTTAGGCGTACCTGATGGCGGTAGCGAGGGGTCCGTATCCTCGTCGACGTCCATCTCGTGACCACCAGAAAAGTGGTCCTCCGGTCCAAGTGGGTTATGGCCCACTGGCTCATCCCCAAAAGTATCAGGGTTATACAAACCCTGGTAGACTGGTGCTGGATACTGGTGCGGTGACTGCTGCAAAGGTATGTAGGATCCATGCGAACCATGGGGCCCATTCTCCGAGTGGGGCCCAAACGAGTGGGGTAAAGACGGTGAAGTGCTGGCGGATACCGAGTGTCTAGCAGGCTCGGCGAAAGACCTCCAAAGGTCGTTGGCGGCTGTGTTGTGCGTGGCGGATGGTGCTCGCCTATGTGAGGGCCCTGCCTCATGGTCGTGGGATGTAGCAAATCCTCCTCGACCTCTCATTCGTGGCGGCATAGTGATCCTGTCAAAAGTCAAACAAGTTGCACAACAAAATATATAAGACAATGCAATAATAATTAAAAATAAATTAAACGAAATGTTGAACATTTCCTAAGTTCTTTGTCTAGACTCGGAAATCGAGGAATGTGCAATTGTGTAACTGAGATTAAACACCTTAGGATAGTGTTTAATTCACTCAGCGTTGGCTCTGATACCAACCTGTCACACCCCGATCTCCACGTGTCACCGGTGGGCCCGGTGTGGGGTACAGTGACGTAGTTGGCATCGTCATAGACAATCAACACAATATAATAATGCACAGCGGAAGCAGAATAGATACATTTCAACTTTTGAATAAAGTGCAATAATAAATATCACAGTAGTTGAAATGGATCCACAGGCGGATCAAATAAAATAAGATAAAAATAGTTCAACAGATATATTGTCGTCCGAGCTTGCGAGACTATAGTGGACGCTCTTAGGAAACAACCAGCCTATTTCCGTATAGTACCTGCACTTAACCTTTTGGGAAAAATACGTCAGTTTACACTGGTAAATACAAATCGACTGACTCATTTTGAAAATGATTGAAAATTGATTTAAATGCACAAGGCATAAATATTTTTATTAACTTGGGATAATTATATAATATAAACTTGTGAACGAATTACATGCACTTATATCTCTGGTGGCCCGGGATCTGCTGTCCGGGCTAGAGATTAAATGACACACCACATTAAAGAGTTATACACGTCGGGTGTACGCCTACACCCCGTGCTCTGGTCGTGGCCATCTCGTAAGATAATGCCAAGGATATCCGGGACACGGTCAATAACCCCCCAAAGCCTTTAAGTAAGACAAAACTGTTTAAACGAAGTCGCACAAGCTATTCAAGACTGTACACCTATAAGGCGCAGGACTTGTGCGCCCGATCAAGCGGTATTTTAAATACCGTACCCCAAGCCCGTATAGGGAAAATAAGTCAAAATGTATTTACCTGAGCAAGTATAAGTCACAAATGATAAGTGTTGGTAGCTTTTACCGGGCCTCCTAATCTGGAACAAAGGTTTATAATTAACCTATTAGATTCCTAACGGCCTTTTATTTAAGCTTAAGCTTTGACTGGTTAGTTTTAGGAATGATACGGTTTACGCACGATTAAGCGAAAGACCGGGTAGAATGTGATTTAGACCCGACAAGTTTGAATACTTGTATAATATGGGTGTACTAAATACATTCTGGATTTTGAAATAAAAATGATATCGTTTGACCCGTTTCGGTCAATTTACGCAAACTAGTTACGTAAACCGAACCGAACGCAAAAAGGGCGTTACGGGTAGCCAAAAGAGTCAAATGAAAGTTTCCTGAGATAATATGCTTTAGATATGATATAACATCAGTAAGTCATGTTCTATTATGCCCCGAATAGTTTTAAACTCAATTTATGCCTTATAAGGGCATTTTGGTCATTTAAAAGATTGTAAAAGGGTAAAATTAGAAATCTGAGTTTCGGGTCTGGTTCATACAGTAAATATACTTAATATAACATATTATATCAGTAAGGTATGACCCATATATCAAATTTATCATTTAAAATCAAACTATGCACCGTAGGGGTATTTTAGTAATTTCACAAGGGCTAAAAATGCCAAAACTGGAAATCTGAGATCATATACTTATACTTACTGTTTTTATATGAAAATATGCTAAACACATCAGTAGGTATAGGTCTTATATGTTTAAAACAAGTATAACGCTCACTATGCGCTTAAAACGCTAAATATGCGATTTAAGGGCGTTTTCGGGTTTTCAAATTAAATCTGAGATTTCTATATTTCCAGAATACTTAAAATAATTTATTCATCATATAAAATCAGTAGAAAAAGGTTTCGGGTCAAAAGGATGTGTAAAACTCATTTTATGGCTAAAACGGTCAAAACCGACATAAGCCGAAATGACTAGGCGATCTAGGATCCGTTCAGCCAAAAATTAATTAAAAATCATCAAAATTCCCAGAATATTATATTACTTCTGTTGGTAAAGAGTTTCGTATCAAAACGTGGCCAGAAACGGGTTCTACGCGAAAAGGACCGTTTATGTAAATTTATAATATAGTTTTACGCTAATGGCCATAACTCACAATCTGGACCACCAACTGATCCGAAATTTTCGGTGCAAGTTCATATATTAGAAATGAAGATTTCTATCCTTTCACTTTTCCAAAAATCACGTTTTAAATCAAAAAGGGCAAAATAGTCAACTTTATGCATAAATCGGAAACATGCATTCGAATCGGCTAAGCATAGACTTATGACATAAAATTTCCAGAAAGTTAAACTAAAATGTCAATGGTCAAAAATGCTCTAAAATACAGATCTCACACATGCATGTACGGATCCGAACCGATAGTTTACGAAAAAGCCGTTTATTAAGACTTTCGGTTCCAATCCGGGTTTACACTAAAGATTGTCGAGTTGATCGTGGTAAAATACATTCTTATATTCATAATAAAGCTTTCTATGAAGATCAAACAGATTGCATGTCATCTATATCATTATTCATGTCATTTTTCACAAAAATCGCTTCTGTTGACTTTTTAGAAATAGGTTTGACTCGACATTTAGCATGCATGTAGTGGGAATCAGAGAGTACCCTTTTGAGGGTTTGTTTCCCATAATATTACCAACATAAATCAGGTTTCAATTCGAGAAATGACTGATTGAAATCCGTTTAATCAGAAAGTCAAAGCTTATGAACACACAGTTTGACTTTTAGCAATAATCAAAGTAATAACGGATTAGAGAACGAATTGAAAGCTTACAAGAGTCCTATAGGTGTTTAATGAACACTAGAAGTCGGCCTTGTTGATCAGATTAGCTCCAGGAAGTCTTGAGAACCTTTGTAAGTCTTGAGAGCTCTTGTTCACAATTGTAAATGCTCAAGAATGGTTGCAAAAACTGATTTAAAGATGAATTCTGATCCTTGGGAGTAGCCCACTGTAGTAATAGCCATGCATGGCATTTGATTGGAGTATTTGGAGGCAAGACCAGCTGTTTGGCACTTAAAATCGGACCCAAATCAGCCATTTTTGCGAATTCAGTCGCTGGCAGACCCACGCGGCCCGCTTGGGCTTTACCAGGCGGGTCGCCTGACCCCTGGTTCAGCCAAACAAGTTTCAGTTTTGGCAGAAATGGTCCCTGAGCTTGTACGCGGTGTTTCGGCTACTTTTCTCGACCCGTAAACCCCCAAACTTGGTTTCTAAGAACCTTAGGACTTTTACCAACATGGAAATGTCCTCGGAACATTTTGCGCTCAACCGAAAAGCCCTGAAATTCGACGTTGACGCTTTTAGTCCTTCAAGTACGGTTTTGGCCATAACTTTCTCATACGTTGACGAAACTTCATGAAATTTTTACCACACATTCTAGTGAGTATATTTTAGCTATACAAAGCTTCGGGTCTGCCAAAAGTTCACTCAGAGGTATAAATTAAACATGTTGACACTTTTGGCCCCTATAGTTTGAAATACTTCACTCTCGTGCAATTTCCGCGTCGTATGATCCATGAACCATCCGTTTAAGGTTATACACATTATGTAGGGTTATCATAGAGTCTATTTATCCATTGTTGACACTTTGGACCCTTACGTTCCATAGTTTTCACTGTTTGTCACTTTTAGTCCCTCTAAAGTATGTTTTCACATAACGGAATCTTATGACACGTGTCAAGACATTATTGGACGAAATTTTTCGAGGTGTTACATTATGGAGGTCTTTTGTGAAGTTAGAAAGTAGGAGGATCATTTTTCTCAATTTTCGAGTGAATTTTGTCAACTTAGAAAAGTTGAGGAAGGGTTTTTGAATGATAAGAAGAGTCATGGTGTCAATCGAGTAGGCGATTAGCGACATCCCTGTCTTTATTCAGTTCATATAGATCTATTGCTTTCCTTTTTGAAAAGAGTAAAAAAGAGTAAAGAGTATAGGCTTGACTAAAAGAATAGGGAATAGGGGGTATGTGCGAGAATGCTTGTCCTTTAAGATATATATAAACTTTGGGTATGTTTTAATTATTTTTATTATATTTAACCTATATATTTATATTTTTAATAATCTGAATATATAAATTTGATTAATTACAAAAATAATGTAAGTATTAAAAATATTTAATAATCTGAATATATAAATTTGATTAATTACAAAAATAATCTATATATATATACTTGAAAATTTAGTTATATCAACTTTTTTATAACCTTCATTATGAGCCTCTTAAATACATTTGTGTCTTTTAAGTTGTAATTGCCTTTAAATAATAATTTTGTATCCCTAATTTTTTATACCCATTCCCAAATTTGCCCTCTATTCAATGTCATTCTCACTGAATCCTTCGAAGTTCCAACAAATTGATGAAACGGTGGGATCAAGCCATGCAATCGATGGCCTATTGAATAACCCACGGTTCAGTTTTCGATTGAATGGAGAATTGAATATTGGTTTTGCAAGTATGGGGTTTATATGTACTCAAACAGACCGTTTACTTCCCTTCCCCTCACCGCACAAAATCCACATATATTCATTCTTACAAACCATCAATACTGCCGCTTTGGTCATCGCATCTGCGGAGAACAGAGCACCTCCATCTTCTCCGGTTTCAGGTGAAGTATTTTTCCTATCGTGTTGTTTGTTGATCTGATTTTAAAGATACAATTTTATAAAAGTGTTCACATCCGAGATTTGTTGTTGTTTATCATTTTTTCTGGGATAATGATTGAATAATTGAACTTGTGTGGTTGTGTGTTTGTTGATTACTGATGAATTATTGATGAATGATAATGGTCTGTGTTGGTTTGAAAGTTTATTTGTGATTTTAGACCTAATTTTAGTGTTTTTTTGGTGGAATTTATGTTAGGGTTTAGGATTCAGTAAATGTGTGTTCATATGGTTGAATTTCTAGATGTTGCACCCACAACCGGGTCTGCATATCGGCACTATGAGGTTCGTTTCTTTTTCCTCTGCTACGCAGTATTCAATATTTTTTGAATCGATTGATTTTAGATTGATTTGAGTTTTATTCATAACTGTGAAACAAGAATTTGAAAGCGGTTGATTGTTATATCCATCTGATGTACTCATCTATATGTATTGAGAGATTAGAGAAAATGTTTTTTTTTTCTTTTTATTAATGGAATTAGATCTGTTGATTATGTGTAATTCTTTAAACCATTACTATTTTTTTTAAGTAGTAGTTCATTTGAAATTTGTTCTCAACTTTTGATTCAAATGATTAGTTTGGGATCTATTGTCAAATGAAGGTTTTTTTTCAACTATTATTTTTAAGTTATATAATTGTTTTATTCAATTAATAACATAGTTGCTTGTGTTTTTTTTATAAGGATCCATCTCTCGACCCACACAATTTTTGGAACCGTTTGGTATAGCTACCATCAGTCACCACAGTTCGCTTTTCTCGAGAACCGCTCTTGTGCAACCTGTAGAAGTGGAAGAACTAAAAAGGTGAGCTGCTTTCAACCTACAAGGACATTTTAGGAATTTCACATGTTAAAAAAGTTTGCTGGACACAGTGGGCTCTATGGTTAGTCAACCTCGACGGGTAATTTACCTCAGTTAAGTACATTACATGAATTATTATACAGTTTAGAGTTATATTTTGTAATTGTGACATTTGAGTCTGAGAGTGTTTATGATTTGTGAGATTTTCAGGTCTGCTAAACATACAAACGTCAGCAGTTGAGACTGTAAACATATCTACAAATGCAGTCCACAGGAGCCTGGTGTATTAGGGAATCTGAGATCAAAGTTTACTTATCAAGATCTTTTTGAGGTGACAAATGGGTTTTCACCGCATAATCTTTTAGGTTGAGGTGGATTTGATTATGTTTACAAACCAATCTTAGCTTATGGGACAGACGTAGCAGTAAAGGAGTTAAAGATTGGAGGTGGACAAGGGGAACGCGAGTTCAGTGCTGAGGTATTATTAGTCGAATACACCATCGTTATTTGGTTTCACTTGTAGGTTACTGCATCTCTGAGAACAAAAGACTGCTTATCTATGAATATGTTCTTAACAACACACTTTACTACCACCTTCATGGTAACTAACTTTTTCCTTTCGTTAATTAACACCATATTTTACCTTTAAGTGCTTTCTTGATTGCTCTAATGTGTTGTGTTTACCTTTTGTAGTGTCAGAGCTGGTTTTAGATTGGCCAACTTGTGTAAGAGTTGCTTCTGGTGCACCACGTGATATTGCTTATCTCCATGAAGAGTGTAAGGACCAAGAAAATCAAGGACATTTTTTAAAACTACCTTTATATGTAAGTATGCACAATTCGTCGTCCAACACTTCACCATTTAATAGGGGTGCAAATGAGCCGAGCTCGAGTAGCTCGGTTTGAAAAGCCTCGAAACGAACCCGAGCTTCTCTTGACGAGCTCGAGAGCCTAAACGAGGCCACTATATATATAATTTTATCATTTATATGTTACTAAAAAATGCATCATAATGTTTAATAATTGCCAAATTTTTAAGTAAAAAGGAATAACATGAGAGAATGCGTCTACATAAAGGTTATATTATCATATATATCGTCTTGTGAATTATTCATAACCATCTAAGGGGCTGTTTGGTAGCCTCTGAATGGTCATTAAGAGGCTACCTCTTAATGGAACCATTAAGAATTTTACCAATGAGAAGGTAGAAGAATGTGACATGTGATGATTTACCATTCAGAGGTTACCTCTTAACCATTCATGTTGGTTCAGTTCTGTTTGTGCATGAAGGAAAACTGTAAAACATACCTGTTATAGCAGACAGTGCATTGGAGAATCCAGTAATGGAGTTCGACATGCTTGTCATCGTGATCTGGTTCCTCCTTAGGGTGCTGACTAATGATGGGGACTTAGAAAACCGAAAAGGGATATCGGCTAGGAGAGGAGGTCGTTCGTGATGATGTTATGGCTAATGGGGAGTGTGTAATTGTGTAACTGAGTAACCCCTTAACCCCCACTTAATTCTCCTTATATAAGCACCCAGGAGGAAACCTAATTAGTTAATAAGGGTAATATGGTCCATCAACAATTACCAACTAATTATTTAATAGGTTCTAATATATTTTGATCTCTATAATGTAAATGATTATGATGGCTATAGATTAAATATTAATACGTAACATATTTAATCTTACATTCTCCCACTTAGCCGAGTAATCATTTACTATGAGTATTAGATAAGCCTGATCAGGAGTTAACACTCATTTTAGCCTTAAACAAGTACTATAGCAAAAAAATACAGCCGTTGAATCATTATGCGACTCAGGACCCCCATTAATCATACTATAGCCTTAATTTAAAACCTAATCATCATGATCAAAATACGCGTAAGCCCTTTGTTTGACTTGTAACTTTATTTGTCTATATGCCATTATACCGGTTGAACATATTCTAACAGACATACAAAATCAAACTGAGGAAATTTCATTAATCATAAACATAAGCTAGTACAATATGCTCAAATAAGGTCTTTACTAAATCCCATATTCCGAACATGTTCTTCGTAAACCTTAGGAGGGAGACCTTTAGTCATCGGATCCGCAAGCATATCCTTAGTACTAATATACTCGATACAAAGATTATTTTCCTCAACACGTTCACGAACAAATAGATATTTTGTATCGAGATATAAACCAGCTCCAGTCGAACTGTTACTGTTCGAGAAACTAACGGCAGCTGAATTATCACAGTAAAGCTTCAATGGTCTAGAAATGGAATTAACGATTTTGAGTCCAGCGACCAGATTTCTAAGCAACATTCCATGACAGGTTGCGTTATAAACAACAATGTACTCTGCCATCATTGTGGAAGTTGTGGTCAACTGTTGTTTATGACTCTTCCAAGAGATAGGGCCGCCTGCTAACATAAAGATATAGCCTGAAGTGGATTTCTTGTCATCTTTGCACTTGGCAAAGTCAGAATCAGAATAGCCCACCACTTCTAAATGATCACTTCTTCTATAAGTCAGTTTATAGTCTTTCGTCCCTTGCAGATATCGAAGAACCTTCTTAGCTGCTTTCCAGTGATCTAGGCCAGGATTAGTCTGATAACGGCCTAGCATTCCAGCAATATAAGCGATATCTGGACGAGTACAGACTTGAGCATACATCAAGCTCCCAACTACTGACGCATAAGGTATCTGGCTCATTTGCTCCTTCTCAATCTCTGTTGTCGGACACTGGAATGAACCGAAAACGTCTCCTTTAACTACTGGAGCGACGGAGGGTTTGCATTGTTGCATGTTGTAACGTGTGAGGACACGATCTATGTAGGCCCTTTGGGACAATCCTAAGATCCCTTTGTTTCTATCTCAGTGAATTTCAATGCCAATGACGTAAGAAGCATCTCCGAGATCCTTCATGTCGAAGTTATGCGAGAGTAACCGCTTCGACTCATGCAACATGTCTAAACTATTACTTGCCAATAGAATATCATCTACGTAAAGGACAAGTATAGTAAAGTTACTCCCACTCATCTTGAGGTAGGTGCATTGATCCACTTGATTCTTCATAAAACCTTGCCTCTTCATGACTTCATCAAACTTGAGGTACCACTGACGTGATTAGGCCTGTAAACGAACCGAACGTTCATGAACTGTTCATGAACTTGTTCGGCGGGAAGTTCGTTTATGTTCGTTTATTTAATAAATGAACGAACACGAACAAAAAAATTTGTTCGTTTAATTAAATGAACGAACATGAACACACCTTGTGTTCGTTCATTTGTGTTCGTGAACATTCTTTTATGTTTGTTCATTTATGTTCGTGAACGTTCGTTTATGTTCGTTTAAATTTTAATAAATACATAAATAGTATATTTATATAAATATTAAGTTTTCTAACTACTTATATAAATATAACTGATTAGTATATCTATGAACACTTATTTAGATGTGTTTTCGGATGAAATGTAATGTTTCTTCAATCATGTTAATTTATGTTTATTCAAATATGTTCAGTTAATTTTTTTTATGTTCGTTTGTGTTCGTTTATGTTCGTGAACTGTTCGTTTAGGCTTTAAACGAACGAACATAAACGAACACGAACATGCTGGATTTCTTAATGAACGAACACAAACAAAAAAATGTGTTCGATTATATGTTCGTGTTCGTGTTCGTGTTCGGTTAAAGTTAAATGAACGAACACGAACATGCCTATGTTCGTGTTCGTTCGGTTCGTTTACAGGCCTAGACGTGATGCTTGTTTCAACCCGTAAATGGATTTCTTCAACTTACAGACTAGATGCTCCTGACCCTCAGGTTTTGTAACACCCCAAAATTCGAATTATTAAATTCGTTAGCATGTTGCCATGTTTAATAAAATGAGATACAATAACTAAGTTAATAAACCTAGTTAAATGCCTATTAGATAAGCTAAATGATGAAACTTGTGGCATATATGATAGTAAGTTAAAACTTGAGGGACTTAGAGTGCCAAACTTGGAAGTTAATTTATTAAAACAAAAATCTAACACACACAAGGTGTGTGTGTGCGTGAGAATGATCAGGAATAAGGGGAAACCCTTGTTCTTCAACTACTTACAAGAACTCAAAAATTGAACCTGATTTTGAGAAGAAATCGAATGCATGAGGCTAGGTACAACTTAATCTAAGTGTATTGATCATAAGGTAAGTTCCAATTTATGATTTGATCATCTTGTATGAAGTGGGTTATTGATTAATCCACGAATTGGTATGAAATTAAGCGTGATTATGTGTTAGAATCGTTATATAAAACGTGTATTATGTATGATTCCAACTAATTTGATGATTTAAGAAGAAACCCACAATTTTGAATGAAGTAGCGACATGGGTGTTCTACCCATGTCCAATCCTTGTTTGATGTATTTGTTACTAGCTTGAAATGGGTTTTGTGATGTTAGTTTAGGGTGAATTGTAAGAATGGAATGTGATTTTGAACACTCTTTTGGTGATTAGAATTTAGAAGTTAATGGCTATGCTTGAACTAGTTGTAAACTATGCATAGTAGATTGTACGCACACCAAGTGTTTGATAAAATGACTAGGTGAAGCTAGAAAGTGAAATTGTATGAAAATTGTGAGTTTGCATGTATAGAAAGCGGTTGTGATAAAAGTAGTAGTTTACTAACTTGAAAAAATATGCTTTAGATGGAACTCGTATACGAATTCGGGTTGAAAGTATATGTTGGTCAAATTTATGCATTAGGAGCTTGTACCTTGTGCTTGAATGGTGTAATGCTCACCTTGTATTAGATGTGCTTGAATCAAGGTGATTAAGAGCGAAGGTGTATGATATGTGAAAGTATATGTAAGCGAATGTGTATGCGAGTATGATTATGTGATCATGTGGTTGTAAGTACTTTAGCATCATAAGTACGAAATGTACATAGTGTCGTATGGTAGGTGCTAAATTAATATGTGTTTTATGCGTTAACATGATGGATTGCATGAGTCTAGAAAGATGTGGTTTTGGATGTATGCTTTATGATTATTAGACTTGACCATGAAAGTCAAATGTGAGTTACGCTTTTGATATGATCATTATATGTGAAATCGTGTACACTAACAAGGATGTGATTGCGGTAACATGAAAGCATTAGGGATCATGTGGACGTGGACTCAAGCACGAAAGACTAACGGGTCAAGAAGGGACAAGGAAGCCAATGCGAAAATGGACGCTCAAGGTAAGTGATTCCGTAATCACTTCTTAGTTATTTATGTAAAGTTATATGCAACTTAACTAGGTATGGTAATTGAGGTCGAATAGGAACAAATGGTATGATATTGATGAAGTATTAAACGGATCTCAGCTTTGATCCGAGCAAGGTATGCGTGATTAGGAATCGTAACTAGGTAGTAGGATTGGTTGCTTATGCAAGGTAGTGCTTGTTGTTAATAATGGGGCAAAGTTGACAAAAACGCCCTTGGTGGGGATTCGGGTAAACGACCTTAAAATTCATTTGGAAGTGAGCTATTCGATTAGAATAATGTCTTTGTCTAGTATGAAAGTGAAGTATAGGGTTTTGTATGTTATAGACCTTTTAATGTATAAATACCCATAACGGGTCGAATAATTCATAAGTGAATAATAAGCCGATAGTGTAAGTTAAGAATTTCCTTAATCCGGATATGGGATTTTAAGTTCATATGATAGAATGTGAATTTACAAGCATGTAGGAAGAAACGGGAGGTTAAACGGGTAAACGGTTCAAAAGTTATGCGCGTTTTAGTGCGTACGGACGACGAAACGGAGCTGCAGAAAAATGCAAAATCTAGAGGGCGTCGCCGACGGGCTCTAGAAAATCAGTTTTTGTGCTGACGGGTTAATTACCTGTCTACGGGTTTTTGGGCTACGGGCAAATGCAAGGCCCGTCGCCGACGGCCCTAGGGGCGTCGGTGACGGCCTTCCCAAGTCCTAAAAGCTGAAATCTTGTTATTTAAGTTAATTTATGTACCGTGGGCTTCGGTTTGATATCCGTGGACTACGGCGGACTTTCCAAACATGATTTTGTAGGTTCCTTGGATGTTTATGGGCTATAAAGCTAAGTCTAAGGCACACGTTAATAATGTATGGATATATAAGAGGTACGCGTGATCTAGTACGTGTTCGTTAAAGTATGTACATATGTAGCTAAGCAAGTTTGTGTGTTTGTATGTATTTGTATACGTATGTAGAAGTTATGTAAGCATGTGTGTAGGCATACACGTATGTATGTTTATAACTCCAAGTGTACGTATGTAGTAGGATATGTAGTTATGCTTAATGAAATGTACGAGTGTATGTACGTATGCCTAGTTGTAGGAAGGATATGTAAGTATGTAGTTGTGTATGTAGGTATGTATAAGGGTATGTATGAGTGTATGTACGTATGTAGGTGTATATGTATGTGGGTATGTAAGTACATATATGTGTATGATATAGACACATTGAGGGTTAACGTTATTAATGGTGTACCTTGAGAATGATAAGTAATGCAGGTACATTCATGAAGCCTCGCCAGGAAATGGATACGCAGATGAAATGCTTGAAGTTTGATAAAGAACGAGATGTGAAGTATATACGAATGATCTTGTTTATACATTGTGTGCTAATGTCTTTGAATGTATGTGGTGAATGCAGGTTGTGCGGGTCACGGAGGATCATCAAGGAATAAAGATCAAAGACCGAGTCACTTAAGGGATTGTACGGGGTTGTCTAAGGATGTAAATTGTTATACATAAGCTATGATTTATTCTATAACTGAGTCAGTTTTTCGTAGTCGATATAAAAGAGTTAATATAAAAGTGAACTTTCAAGTAAGACGTAAGGTTTATAATGAAAGAATTTTTATGGCACGAACTTCCGCTGCGACTTTCGCTAATTACGTGTTAGGGTGTTACAAGTTGGTATCAGAGCCCTGGTTTGAGAGAATCAAGTAATAGAAAGTAAATGCTTGAACTCAAACCGGTGTGCTCTCGTAATCAAGAACCCGTACAATCCAAGACTCGATCGAGGCCTAAATGCAAAGGCGAATGTAAGTATGTATTAGATTATGTACTTGAAGGAAACTAATAGTGTGTTATGTGCAAGGTAAGCTTAAGAGCGTGAAGAGGATGATCCGTGAATACAGAATAGGATGAACGCTAAGGCGGGCAATGGTGCAAATAGGCAAAATTAACCCCAGGTACACACTACTAATATGTATGAGTACCGATGTCAAAAGAAAAAGGAAGGGGTCTCCTTGGGAGGGAAATTATTAAACGAAAGACAATGATGTGGTCTTGGGGAAGTTTTAGAAATGTGCACGAAACTGAAACCCATTTCTCGGGCATAAGGCGATGATTACACGAAGGCACGAAACTAGTGTGTGAATTGCGCACCTGGCCAGTACGCAAGAAGCATATGACGTTCGTGAGACCGTGGCAATTATTGCAGGTATGTCCGGTAGAACTGGGTAGCAGGTGGGCGCTATGTTGTAGCGAATGCGAAATAGCAAATCCATTGCGGATTTGGTTATGCTAACGAAGGTTATGAAAAGTTATGCGAGTCGACCGGTTCTGGCGAACAAGTCGAATAAGAATAAGCTACCATCCGTTTTGAACGGGTGATTTTGAATGCTCTAATGAATGTTAGAAGCTTAATCCGTTATACGGATTGAAAGAAGAAGTTATGATTAAATGCGAAAAACCCAATTATTTGGGTAGTCGAATGTGTATGCTTAACTCTCTTTGAGAGTGTTTATGTCGAAACCCAATTATTTGGGTAGTCGAATGTGTATGCTTAACTCTCTTTGAGAGTGTTTATGCCGAAACCCAATTATTTGGGTAGTCGAATGTGTATGCTTAACTCTCTTTGAGAGTGTTTATGCCGAAACCCAATTATTTGGGTAGTCGAATGTGTATGCTTAACTCTCTTTGAGAGTGTTTATGCCGAAACCCAATTATTTGGGTAGTCGAATGTGTATGCTTAACTCTCTTTGAGAGTGTTTATGCCGAAACCCAATTATTTGGGTAGTCGAATGTGTATGCTTAACTCTCTTTGAGAGTGTTTATGCCGAACCCAATTACTTGGGTAGTCGAATGTGTAAGAAAGAAGAAAGCTCATATGTGGATGGAACTAAAATGAAGTGATTATGATTCGACAACTGAGATGACTAACTTTAAAATCTTGTTGCTGAAGGTAGGTAAAACTTTAAGTTTTTGTTAAAACACATGTAAGGAAGAAAAGGTACGAATGATATGTTTGAAGCCGCTAGATGGATTCAAACATAGAAGGAATGAGGGGTATGGATGTTACATTTAAAACCGTGGGACGGATTTAAAACATGTACCTCGATACGTATATATATATAAATAACAAGAATGATATATTAAGAAATGGCCATGTATTGACCTGTTATGAATAGGTCTAACACACTAATGTCTTAAGAAGGAATTAATAAAGTATTGATGTAAAAACGAGGTCAGGTGATAAACATCATGTTTAAATAAAATCGAATGAAGTGTGTAAACCCCTAATTTTATAATGAGATTGGCAGAAATCATGATGCAATGAATCTACCGAGAACGGTGAAAGAATGCTCATGAATGAAAGCTCATGATACCAGATGGACAAGATCAACCCTGTTAAGATACGGATTCGTGAAGGAGCGAGTCGACTCGGGTTGTTACACGTTGTTCGGTGCCAAATTAGCAAGGTTAGTAAATGGTTTAACTTGTGGATGTTAAATAGAAAGTTACATATTGAATGATGCTTTTATGTGAACTGGTGGTACTGAACTTGAACGATCATAACTGTGGAAATTATGATAGAATATACGAAACGACAAGTATCGATAAGAAATGCTAACCTTGATGCTCGGCTTGTTGGCCATGTTCATTTGAACAAGGCATGGTAGAAAAGATATGCATGACATAGATAACAATAGTAACCATGGAAATAATGCTTAGTCTTCATGTTAAGTACGGATAAGTAGGTGTAAAAAGGGTGACTTGGTTGTAATAATAAGTCTTCGAATGATTACAGTAGGTGTATGATAATAAATCGACCCTTCCTATGAGCTTAAAGCTAATCAGAGGTAATGAGAGTAATGGAATGTGTAGGATAGCTCATAGCGAACAAAATGAAAGATAGCATATGGTGTATGAGTAGTATGAAATAATCGATTTATTTCGATTAGCAAATATATGAATGTAATATGTTTAAATAGGAAGTTAGAAATAAGCCATAGACTAGGGTTTGTACGATTAATAATTGTATACAATTGAAATAAATCCAATGAATGAAACGCTAGTGATGGTATGCGCTAGGAGCTAGCATTATAAAGTAAAAGACACTAATAAGAGCTCTGGAGCAGAATCTGACATAAGTATTGTAGATGAACAACTAGAAAGGGGAAAGAGTAGAATTGGTTTGGTAAGAACGAGCAAGGTTTCGGGGACGAAACCTTCTTTAAGGGGGGTAGACTTGTAACACCCCAAAATTCGAATTATTAAATTCGTTAGCATGTTGCCATGTTTAATAAAATGAGATACAATAACTAAGTTAATAAACCTAGTTAAATGCCTATTAGATAAGCTAAATGATGAAACTTGTGGCATATATGATAGTAAGTTAAAACTTGAGGGACTTAGAGTGCCAAACTTGGAAGTTAATTTATTAAAACAAAAATCTAACACACACAAGGTGTGTGTGTGCGTGAGAATGATCAGGAACAAGGGGAAACCCTTGTTCTTCAACTACTTACAAGAACTCAAAAATTGAACCTGATTTTGAGAAGAAATCGAATGCATGAGGCTAGGTACAACTTAATCTAAGTGTATTGATCATAAGGTAAGTTCCAATTTATGATTTGATCATCTTGTATGAAGTGGGTTATTGATTAATCCACGAATTGGTATGAAATTAAGCGTGATTATGTGTTAGAATCGTTATATAAAACGTGTATTATGTATGATTCCAACTAATTTGATGATTTAAGAAGAAACCCACAATTTTGAATGAAGTAGCGACATGGGTGTTCTACCCATGTCCAATCCTTGTTTGATGTATTTGTTACTAGCTTGAAATGGGTTTTGTGATGTTAGTTTAGGGTGAATTGTAAGAATGGAATGTGATTTTGAACACTCTTTTGGTGATTAGAATTTAGAAGTTAATGGCTATGCTTGAACTAGTTGTAAACTATGCATAGTAGATTGTACGCACACCAAGTGTTTGATAAAATGACTAGGTGAAGCTAGAAAGTGAAATTGTATGAAAATTGTGAGTTTGCATGTATAGAAAGCGGTTGTGATAAAAGTAGTAGTTTACTAACTTGAAAAAATATGCTTTAGATGGAACTCGTATACGAATTCGGGTTGAAAGTATATGTTGGTCAAATTTATGCATTAGGAGCTTGTACCTTGTGCTTGAATGGTGTAATGCTCACCTTGTATTAGATGTGCTTGAATCAAGGTGATTAAGAGCGAAGGTGTATGATATGTGAAAGTATATGTAAGCGAATGTGTATGCGAGTATGATTATGTGATCATGTGGTTGTAAGTACTTTAGCATCATAAGTACGAAATGTACATAGTGTCGTATGGTAGGTGCTAAATTAATATGTGTTTTATGCGTTAACATGATGGATTGCATGAGTCTAGAAAGATGTGGTTTTGGATGTATGCTTTATGATTATTAGACTTGACCATGAAAGTCAAATGTGAGTTACGCTTTTGATATGATCATTATATGTGAAATCGTGTACACTAACAAGGATGTGATTGCGGTAACATGAAAGCATTAGGGATCATGTGGACGTGGACTCAAGCACGAAAGACTAACGGGTCAAGAAGGGACAAGGAAGCCAATGCGAAAATGGACGCTCAAGGTAAGTGATTCCGTAATCACTTCTTAGTTATTTATGTAAAGTTATATGCAACTTAACTAGGTATGGTAATTGAGGTCGAATAGGAACAAATGGTATGATATTGATGAAGTATTAAACGGATCTCAGCTTTGATCCGAGCAAGGTATGCGTGATTAGGAATCGTAACTAGGTAGTAGGATTGGTTGCTTATGCAAGGTAGTGCTTGTTGTTAATAATGGGGCAAAGTTGACAAAAACGCCCTTGGTGGGGATTCGGGTAAACGACCTTAAAAGTCATTTGGAAGTGAGCTATTCGATTAGAATAATGTCTTTGTCTAGTATGAAAGTGAAGTATAGGGTTTTGTATGTTATAGACCTTTTAATGTATAAATACCCATAACGGGTCGAATAATTCATAAGTGAATAATAAGCCGATAGTGTAAGTTAAGAATTTCCTTAATCCGGATATGGGATTTTAAGTTCATATGATAGAATGTGAATTTACAAGCATGTAGGAAGAAACGGGAGGTTAAACGGGTAAACGGTTCAAAAGTTATGCGCGTTTTAGTGCGTACGGACGACGAAACGGAGCTGCAGAAAAATGCAAAATCTAGAGGGCGTCGCCGACGGGCTCTAGAAAATCAGTTTTTGTGCTGACGGGTTAATTACCTGTCTACGGGTTTTTGGGCTACGGGCAAATGCAAGGCCCGTCGCCGACGGCCCTAGGGGCGTCGGTGACGGCCTTCCCAAGTCCTAAAAGCTGAAATCTTGTTATTTAAGTTAATTTATGTACCGTGGGCTTCGGTTTGATATCCGTGGACTACGGCGGACTTTCCAAACATGATTTTGTAGGTTCCTTGGATGTTTATGGGCTATAAAGCTAAGTCTAAGGCACACGTTAATAATGTATGGATATATAAGAGGTACGCGTGATCTAGTACGTGTTCGTTAAAGTATGTACATATGTAGCTAAGCAAGTTTGTGTGTTTGTATGTATTTGTATACGTATGTAGAAGTTATGTAAGCATGTGTGTAGGCATACACGTATGTATGTTTATAACTCCAAGTGTACGTATGTAGTAGGATATGTAGTTATGCTTAATGAAATGTACGAGTGTATGTACGTATGCCTAGTTGTAGGAAGGATATGTAAGTATGTAGTTGTGTATGTAGGTATGTATAAGGGTATGTATGAGTGTATGTACGTATGTAGGTGTATATGTATGTGGGTATGTAAGTACATATATGTGTATGATATAGACACATTGAGGGTTAACGTTATTAATGGTGTACCTTGAGAATGATAAGTAATGCAGGTACATTCATGAAGCCTCGCCAGGAAATGGATACGCAGATGAAATGCTTGAAGTTTGATAAAGAACGAGATGTGAAGTATATACGAATGATCTTGTTTATACATTGTGTGCTAATGTCTTTGAATGTATGTGGTGAATGCAGGTTGTGCGGGTCACGGAGGATCATCAAGGAATAAAGATCAAAGACCGAGTCACTTAAGGGATTGTACGGGGTTGTCTAAGGATGTAAATTGTTATACATAAGCTATGATTTATTCTATAACTGAGTCAGTTTTTCGTAGTCGATATAAAAGAGTTAATATAAAAGTGAACTTTCAAGTAAGACGTAAGGTTTATAATGAAAGAATTTTTATGGCACGAACTTCCGCTGCGACTTTCGCTAATTACGTGTTAGGGTGTTACAGGTTTAAAGCCTTCAGGTTGTTTCATGTAAACATCTTCGTCCAAATCTCCGTTAAGGAAAGCGGTTTTAACGTCCATCTGATGCAGCTCTAAATCGAAATGAGCTACTAGGGCCATGACGATCCTTAATGAATCTTTACGAGAGACAGGTGAAAATGTCTCTTGATAATCAATTCCCTCTTTCTGAGTGTAACCCTTCGCAACCAATCTCACTTTGTAGCGTTCAACGTTCCTATTCGGATCCAGTTTTGTTTTGAACACCCATTTGCATCCTACGGGTTTGACTCCGTTGGGTAATTCTACCAAATCCCAAACGTCATTTTTCTTCATGGATTCAAGCTCACCAATCATCGCTTTATTCCATTCAGAAGACTGATCACTGCTAATGGTTTCATTGTAAGAGATAGGATCATTGAGCTTTCCGGGATCCATTCCAGTCAGGTAGGTAACATAATCATCCCAATTAGTAAGCCTTCTTTGCCTAGATGACCTCCTGAGTGGATTATCGGGTTCAGCGTTGTCTTGGTTTTGAGCGTTTGATGTGCCTTCGTCATGAGGTATAATGGGTTCTAATTGTGGAGGTGAATTTGGAGTTGGTGCAGTAGCTTCAGATACAGTAGTTGCATTGGGTACAAGAGGAGTAATCGGAGTAATGGTAAGCGACGAATCTCTCCCCCCCGCGTTCTTGCAATTCTTCGTAAGGGTTGGTACTGCTCCCACTGACCTTGAAATCCTCCAGGAACGTGGCACGCTTGGTTTCAACAATACGGGTGACATGGGAAGGACAATAGAAACGATAACCCTTAGAGTTCTCAGGATACCCGATAAAGAAACAGGTAACTGTTTTAGGGTCAAGTTTCCTTAGGAAAGGATTGTAAAGTTTTGCTTCAGCAATGCAGCCCCATACTTTCATATATTTAAGACTCGGTTTCCTTCCTGTCCAAAGTTCATAAGGAGTTTTAGGGACAGACTTAGAAGGAACTCTATTGAGTATATGAACAACTGCTTTTAACGCTTCAGTCTAGAGGAATAATGGTAAATTAGTGTTGGCTAACATACTGCGCACCATGTTCATAAGGGTACGGTTTCTTCTTTCAGCGACTCCGTTCTGCTGAGGTGTACCAGGCATGGTGTTTTGGTTCACAATCCCCTGGCCCTTACAAAACTCATAAAATGGACCAGGAGCTTGACCCACATCAGTATGTCTTCCATAATATTCACCGCCTCTGTCTGATCTCACAACTTTAATCTGACGATCTAATTGCTTTTCAACTTCAGCCTTATAATCTTTAAAAGTTGTAAGAGATTCAGATTTCTCCTTAATAAGATACAAGTACATGTAACGAGAATAATCATCAATAAAAGTGATAAATGAAGTATGTCCTGTTATGCCAGCGATTTGGTAGGGACCACTAATGTCAGTGTGAATGAGTTCTAATAAATTAGAACTCCTAGTGGCACCTTTCTTATTCGCTAATGTCATTTTACCTTTAAGACATTTGACACATGTTCCAAAATCAGAGAAATCGAGAGGAGGTAAGACTTCATCCTTTACGAGACGATTTAATTGTTCTTTTGAAATGTGGCCTAAACGCTGATGCCACAACATGGATGAAGTCTCTAAGTCTCGTTTCTCTTCCATCTTTGTGAGTGATTCATTAATGTTATATGACAACAAAGATTTGGAAAAGTTATCTTCTAGTTCTAATCTATAGAGACCACCATCTAGAATACCAGTACCATAAAGAACAGAACCATATAGGATAGAGAGTTTGCGATGACCATGGGAAACAATAAAACCGTCCATGTCTAACTTTGGTCCTGATACAAGGTTCCGAGTTACCTCAGGAACATATAAGGTATCATAAAGTTTAATACATAAACCAGTTTTCATAACTAATTGTAATGTTCCAATGGCCTTCACTTCTAATTCTCGATCATCCCCAACCTTAAGCGTTCTTTGGTTTCTTTCCAGCTTCCGGATTGAAAGGAATCCCTTAGTAGAATTGGTAACATGAACCATAGAACCAGAATCAAACCACCAAGAATTAGCAGGAACACTTAAATTATAGGACTCAAGTATCATAAAATAATTGTTACCTTTCTTAGCCAGCCACTCCTTAAAGTCAGGGCATTCCTTCTGCATGTGTCCTGTCTTTTTACAGAACTTGCAGCGGATACTGCCTAAGGAGTTCTTAGAGCTGGAAGGTGCACTTGTATTATGATTAGGATTATGCCTTTGGACTTTTGAAGCATCCTTCCTCTGATAATTGTTCTTCCTTTTCTTAGAATTGGAGGTAGTGAAGTTTGCAACATCAGTATGGCGATCCATCCTCATACGCTCTTCCTCCTGCACGCACATAGCGACCAGTTCACTCATTGTCCATTTGTCCTTCTGAGTGTTGTAATTGATCTTGAATGCTTCAAAGGACGAAGGAAGCGAAGTAATGATGAAATGAACAAGGAAACCATCACTGATTTCCATTTCCAGCCCCTTCAGCTTATTGGCCATGTCATTCATCATCATGATGTGCTCGCGAATGCCGCTCCTCCCATCATACTTAGTAGTCACCAGCTTGAGAATAAGGGTACTAGCGTGTGCTTTAGACGTCCCCTTGAACTGCGCCTCCACAGAAGCCAAGTAGGTTTTAGCATCTTCAGAATCAGGAATAGCTCCCCTGATAGCATTGCTTATGGACTGCTTCATAAACATGAGACACATGCGGTTACACCTAGTCCACTTTTCATGAAGTATCTGCTCAGCAGCAGTACTCTGAGTGGTAAGGTCCGCTGGCTTATTCTCCCTAAGAGCGTAATCAAAATCCAGCAGCCCAAGCGTAAGCATGAGAGCATCCTTCCATGCAGCAAAGTTATCACCAGTCAAAGATGGAATCCCCTGATTGGGCGCTGATAGTGGAAATAAGATGAGCAAGTTATGATACTAAGGAAGAAGTCCTAATGTGATCTAAGGGCACGTTAAACTAAGGCAAGCATAAATAATGACCATTTTATATTATGAAGCTGTGATATTGTCTATTACTAACATCAAAATAATAGACTTAGTTAAAAATTCTACTTAAACGAAAACAAAACAGCTTTGGCCAGAAGTGTAATCATTTAAGCATATGTGCAAAGTGGTTGTAACAAATCAGCTTTGGCCAGAAATTGAAACAATCACTTTAGTTATGCATTTGCTAAGTATGCCATCTATGAAAGAATTAAATCAGCTTTGGCCAGATATTAAAACATTCATGCTTATGATGCACACTTAACATAGCTTTCGTAATACTTGAATGATAAGTAGATGTATCAAGTCAGCATTGGCCAGAAATGATACATCAGAAGCTCATTCAAGTTAAGCTATTTTGGTTTTGCAAAACATTACATTATCTGATTCTGATTAATTAACTACATAACTACAAAACCAATTATTTAATAGCAAACTACCCGTTAGCACGGATCGAACTACCCGGGGTTCGGGGCGGAGCCCCAAAAAAATTCTTAGTTCACATTTAAAATAGCCTAAAATAATGAGGTTTCGAGTCAGGTCTCGACTGAGTTATGAGATCTCGAGTCAGTTATGAGGTCTCGAGTCGCAACCTTGTTGTCACTAGTCGGAACCATGGTCTCGACTACTATATCTTATGAGATCTCGAGTCATGATGAGGTCTCGAGTCGCAACCACGGTCTCGAGTCACAACCTTATAGTCTCGAGTTATGACGTTATGGTCTCGAGTCGCAACCTTTGTCTCGAGTTATGACGTTATGGTCTCGAGTCGCAACCTTTGTCTCGAGTGATGACGTTATGGTCTCGAGTCGAGACCTTTAAACCCTTATGATTTCGAGTCAAAACCTTATGGTCTCGAGTCGAGATCTGTTGGTCTCGAGTTGTGAAGGTTTTAATGACCTGATGATTTCGAGTCGAGACCCTATGGTCTCGAGTCGAGAGAAGCTGTAGGCCTTACTGAGCTAATTCAGTAAGCTATTCAAGCTCCTAGACCTCCGTCTACTCCATAGGGCCGAAGCCTTATTAAGTTAAGAATGAAGAAGGGCTTTTTTTATGGAGAGAGAGAGTCAGGGGCGATCTATACATTAAAGGAAAGGTATAAAGTTTTCCATTGTCCTAGGGATTCGTATTTCCCATTGTCCTTATGGATGAGGGAATCGAGTTGCGAAAGATGTGGTCTCGAGTCGAGACCCTATGGTCTCGAGTCGAGACTGATGGTCTCGAAGCTTCCTGTCAACAGCTGTTAATTGTGATAACATAACTGAAAATTCGAAATCTAAGGGATTATGAGATATTATTTCCTGTTTTAAGATGATCTAATTTATCAACATATTTCGGAAAATATGGTAACTGTTTATCTAATAACAGTTTCGTATAAAATTAATAGATAAAATTGGATCAAACATGGAAAAACACTCATTAATCCTAAAACATTCCAAAACATAACAAAATTCTTCGAATTTTCCCAAGAACATTATGAACCCTAAAAACATAAAACATAAATTCTGGAACCCGAAACCTGAATTTTAATAATTTTTCTAAACAGACTTCGGTTAAAACATAATCCATTTAATTTTGAATGAACTTTTGGTTAATCTTTTTCCGAAAACAATGATCTCGAGTCGATCTTCATGACTCGAAACCGGCTGTGACGGTTTTGAAGTTATAAAAAATCCGTTTTCCAAGTTTCAATCCCAGAATTATGGATACGAAAACAGAACTGACTAATCAACATATGCCCTGATACCACATGTTGGTTCAGTTCTGTTTGTGCATGAAGGAAAACTGTAAAACATACCTGTTATAGCAGACAGTGCGTTGGAGAATCCAGTAATGGAGTTCGACATGCTTGTCATCGTGATCTGGTTCCTCCTTAGGGTGCTGACTAATGATGGGGACTTAGAAAACCGAAAAGGGATATCGGCTAGGAGAGGAGGTCGTTCGTGATGATGTTATGGCTAATGGGGAGTGTGTAATTGTGTAACTGAGTAACCCCTTAACCTCCACTTAATTCTCCTTATATAAGCACCCAGGAGGAAACCTAATTAGTTAATAAGGGTAATATGGTCCATTAACAATTACCAACTAATTATTTAATAGGTTCTAATATATTTTGATCTCTATAATGTAAATGATTATGATGGCTATAGATTAAATATTAATACGTAACATATTTAATCTTACAATTTAGACTTGAGGTTACCTCTTATTCATTCAGAGGTTTTAAACCACTAAGAGGTAGCATCTGAATGGTCATTAAGAGGCTACCAAACAGCCCCTTAAGTATCATGATAGAGGGGCTTCGCTTAGGTTACACCATCTTACTATCATATGAATCATTGATAAATATTTACTCAAATAGCACATAGGTTTA
Organism: Helianthus annuus; assembly: GCF_002127325.2. Classification (NCBI taxonomy): domain Eukaryota; kingdom Viridiplantae; phylum Streptophyta; class Magnoliopsida; order Asterales; family Asteraceae; genus Helianthus; species Helianthus annuus. Next base: position 40,484,592 of record NC_035449.2, read on the forward strand.
CATTATGTCATTTGACTTATCCATGTCATCTAACAACAACAACAACAACAACAACAACAACAACAACAACAACAATAATAATAATAATAATAATTGTATATATCACCTAATTTACTATGTGTTCTTAACCATATTTTAAAAATACTCAATAGTTAATGTTACTTAGTGATATATTGTTATACATGTTCCTTACGGCATGTATGGTTTCTAAATTAACATGACATTAAATTATATTCTAACCATACATCAATTAAAGGACATTGATTCCAGACCCTAACTACATATTTACCTTCATAAACACAGCTTTAATGATGTTTTTAATTATACTTTATTATATTAATGTGGCTATAATTGTTATGTCCCTTTGTATGCAAACCCCTAACTTCTGGGTTTCACTCTAATAAAAGTAAGCGACAATCATCATTTAGTTTTGTGTTAATTAATGTTGTCCATTCCAAAAGACCATCTAAATGGCTTTATAAATCTTTGTCCATATTGCAGCCCATACCCGCCTTCTCTCCAACAACCTATAACCGCTCTGTCTACACGTGTGGCCATGGCAAGGAACGATTCTGTTGCTAGGTATTCAGCAAAATGGACCACACTAGAAGCCATCTTGACCCACGGTAGAAGAAACAAGCATCACATGGTAAGCCCCCTACAAACTACATTGTATATATAGAATATTCATTTTAGATTATGTATCTTTATCGAAATCGAAGAGTAAAGGACAATATATCTCTATCTCTACACATAGTATATATAGAATATTCATTTTAGATTATGTATCTTTATCGAAATCGAAGAGTAAAGGACAATATATCTCTATCTCTACACATAATATTATGGAGGACGCATGACACGATTCCAGTCTCCGTAATTTGTTATCTCGACCATCTCTTTTATAAAATTATAATGTTAAAGAAATATATACTTTTAAATTTAATATTAACTTAACTATATATGCTAAATATTTAATTATGGATAATTATAATATGATGACCCAAATGAGTTTATATATTTTTTATTTTGATCTTAAGTTAATTAATTTAATTGTGTTAAAAGGATACTTGAAGGATTATTTACAAAGGTAACCCAATAACCAAAAACGCATTTAGTGGGATCTTGGTGCTAGATTTTCTATCATACATTTTGGGTTAGACAGCAAGATTGTCACTAAATAAATATAGATGTTTTTGATTAGTTAAGACTCAAAAAGAACCATATGTTCAGTATATATATACATTCATCCTTTTATGGTATTATTATAAATCAAGAAATGACTTCATGACAGGTTGATTGTTATTACATATGATCATACAATTTTCATATGCATGTATGAGTTGATTGTTATATGAAGGCATGAGCTTATTTTTTTAATACATTAAATCAAACATCTATTTGGACTTACATTCGTATGTTAAAACCTAACAGTCAATTTACGAGTTTGACAGGCAATAACCAAATCCAAATTCGTATAGTTTGTGACGACCAAGCTGACCCCACACGATTGTTGGTTGTATCCACATCACATAGGAGGACTATATTGCGGTTGAAAAAAAAATAAAGTTTTTTTTTTTAATACAGAAATCTATTTTTTAATACGGAATTCACATTTATAGATATTTATAAATATTTTTTTAACAATTATAAATATTTATAAATATTTTTTAATACCGAATTCACATTTTTAATACCGAAAAAAAAGTAATGTTTTTTTTAATACCGAATTCACGTTTATAAATATTTATTGAAAACATAAAATGTAATTTAAATATTGGGTAGATAAAGAGTGTACGTAGTTCGTGGTGAACCAAGCATATGTAAACATTGGTCATTTTGGTTAAGGTCAAATCAGGTTTGTATTAGAATATAATATACACTTAGGATATGTCATTTTGGATAAGCACAATATTGGTTATCATTTTTGAATCAAATGGTTAAAGTTTATAGTTATGCTAGTAATATATACAGAGTCCTGAATTCACCTGTCGTGTTGAAGTCAAACGCATACGCAATAGCCAAGAGTGGTCCAGGCTGACATGTGGCGGTGGGAATTGCATGAAAGGTGTGGGGCGTGAAGACAACGATATGTGGTGTGATGGGTGCGAAAACCCCGTTGTCTTCCCGAGAGCAAGGTTTGTTTCTAAAAATGTTTAGTTGTATTAATTTGTAGCCATTCTCATGCAGGCTTATAACTGAAAATAAATTACAAACCTTGCATAGTTTCAGGCTAGAACTCGAGGTGTTTGACTCAACAGCCGAAGCTGTCGTTGTCTGCTTTGAAGACACCGCCCAACGCTTGACAAAGACCACTGCTCATAGTATACTCACAGCAGAGTCTGGCCTGTCACGCGTCTACAACCTTTATTCCACTGACATACAGGATAAGTTCACTCCGGTGATGGTAAGGAACGCTGATGGAAGCATTTCAACACTGACGAATTGTTTGCACTCTCTTGTGGGCAGCACTCAGACCCTCCAGCTTGATTCGTGTACGTATTATGATCATGGCCATTTTGAATCCTTCAACTACAAGAATGTCTTGCTAGATGGGGATGGTTGTAAGCCCTTTGGTTCTTCCACACCTCCATTGATCCCCGCTAAAGACAAAGGGGTGCTACCCATACCGATACCAGTTAAGCGCGTTGAAGCGGTCGTAAGATATATATCGGCTTACACTTTATTCGTGCCCTGTTTAATAAACCATTTTAATTAAAGATGTGCTATTTACCTTTCTACTCGATCTGAAATGTTATTTACATACATGGTATATGTTTACTCTATTTTAAAATTAGGAGGCTACAATAGTCGGAAACTTGAGTTCGTAAATATAAAAGTGCATTGTTCTACATTAAAAAAATAGGAATAAAAAAACTTGGTAACGCATCACTTCGAATGTGTAAAGACATATAAGGGGAGAAGTTGGCTTTTGAAAAAAATAAACTTGGTGTCGTTATAAATGGAAAGACAACAAAAAAACTTTCAACTATAATTGATTGATTTCCATAAACAATGTAATTGTGCATATTTATTTTTAGATAACCGTCTACGTAAATGTTTCGTGCTTTTCCTTCCCAGGCATGCTTATGCAGATTCGGATTCAGAAGAAACAGTTGACAGTGACCCACATGAAAGGTATACCGTCTGCACTTAGTGTTAGTAATGAAAACCCGTACTACTTTTCGATGCATATATACGTAAACATAGTATACCATTTTTAATAGTTTTCTTTTCGTTATTTCACTGCAGTCAGTTGGCTGGTGATGGAATTGGGGATGATGGTGGCATACGTTAGCTAAAGTTTGGTCTATGTGTTATCCAATAAGATAGGAAGGCGTGCGAGAGTTTATGCGTTTTTCCTTTTTCTGTTTCATGTTTTTTTTTCTTGGAAGACATCTTTTTTCACTTCTTTTTGGCCGGCAAGTTTTGCCAAGGAAACAACTTATGGTCCATGGTTTAATAAAGTTTAAGCACGCCCCTTTGTAGGCGTATTGTCTTACATGTTATGCACCGGCCGTGTTAGACGTTTTACCACGAACAAACAATAGCTATTATGCATGTCGTGCATCGCACGAGCTTTCTCCCTAGTGTAAGTATTAAAAATATAATATATAAAAGGGGATGATAACGTGGAAATGTATGCATTGGTAAGAGTGTTTGTAGGGTTAGAATGAAAATGAGTGTTAGATGTTGTGCATTTATGAAAATCTGATGTAACAGCTGACTCACAAGTTTATCGATACATTTAACACCTCGATGATGGTCTTATGTATAGAAGCGGGAAATGTATTAAGTTGACTTTCTTATGTATACTTTGTGAGATATTTTGATTATATGCGTTATATATGGTCACAAATGGAAGAAAATTGAGTGTTTGATATAAAAATGAGAAAATTCGTATCATAATTATTCCACACTAAGTAAACATTGAAAGAGACATGGTTAACTGATGTTGCTTTAGCATAAGTTGACACTAGCCTCCTGATTTGATTATGACTTTACTCATAACTATTTTCCCAAATTATTTGAATTGAGTTTTTAAAGTTAAGAGTATGTATTCATTTAACTTTGATAATTTATTATGATAGTATACTTTGAGGTAAAACACCCAAGTTGAATTTACGAATTGAAATAATCGATCAGATCAAGACAATCTTATGTAAGTTTGTTTATATATGTTTTGATTGATAAACTTTCATAACCATGTTTGGTTTCAACTTAAAGCTACCATGTTTTGGATTGTTCACAAGATATAAAACTTTGACTTAAACTTCGTCAAATCTTGAAAGTCATCAGCTATGTTAGGAATTAAAAGGATTTTTCATACCTTTTTTCGAGAAACCTAAATAATAATATAAAAAGGGTTTACAAATATAGGTGTAATATCTTGGCTATGGAATCACTTCCCCCGCCCCCCCCCCCCCCCCCCCCAGTTTTCTTTTGAATATGTACATGTTTATGAGATATGACTTTATATAATTTCAAAGTCATCAGCTATGTTAGGAATTAAAAGGATTTTTCATACCTTTTTTCGAGAAACCTAAATAATAATGTATTTATTTTTACACAATTTATGCAATTTTTTACATGAACACAATAACTTTGTAATAAGGAGTATTAGATTTTAATAACTTCAACTATTTTCCGTTGACCGCCAACAGGCACAACCTAAAATACAACCACTGAAAGTCCCAACTATTAACATATTGGTCTCCATTGGACCTTGACTAACGGAACCCTAACGTCGTTAGTCATCGGTTGCAAGAAAAACATTTTTGGGAGGAAAAAGGTTCCTAAAGGTCCGTTCTAAGATTACAAAGAAATTTGAGATGAAAATGTTGAGTTTTCCGGCCAAAAAGGAGTTTTCCGGTGACCTCAATAATTGGGGCATTTATTGGAAAAAGATTCTTAAAGGTCCGATCTTAGGTTACAAAGAGGTTTGGGTTGAAAATGTTGAGTTTTGCGGCCAAAAAGAAGTTTTTCGACCAAAAAGGAGTTTTCCGACAACCTCAATAATTGAGCCTTTTACTAGAAAAAGGTTCATAAATATTCAATCTAAGGTTACAAAGAAGTTTGTGACGAAAAGGTTGAGTTTTTCTAGCCAAAAATGAGTTTTCCTGTCAAAAATGAGTTTTACGGCCAAAAACGTTTTTCGAGCGGCTAATGGCGTTAGGGTTCTGTTAGTCAGGGTCCAGTGAAGGCCAATATGTTAGTAGCTGGGACTGCCAGTGGTTATTTTTTAAGTTAGGACTATTGGCAGTTAACGATGAATAGTTGGAATTATTAAAATCCAATACCCCTTGTAATAATGTGTATGTGATCTTTCAAACGAATATCATATAACATAAATTAAGGTGCGGGCCATCAAATTTACCAATATACCCCTTTATGATCTTATATGGTTAAATTTTACTTGTTGGGATGCCTATTACTCAAAATCCAATAATAAACTATACTTCAACAATTTTAAAAATTTGAGAATTTAAAGTTTCTAACAACTTTAATATGCTACAACAACAACCATACCGGTAAATCCCATCGTAGCTACATTATGGATATATTTGAAGATGTCTTCAACAAACTATTTAGAGGGTATTTGGGATTGAGTTTGGAAATGGCTTATTAACTTATTAGCTTTTTGAAAAATCCAATAAGTCATTTTCAAAAGCCAAGATTTATAGTTTTCCAAATGACTTATTGATTTATTAGCTTCAATAAGTTAATAAGTCATTTCCAAACTCAATTCCAAACACGCCTTTAATACGTTATTTTAAGTTATATAATATACTAATTTGGGTAACACAAGTTCAGATAATTGGGTGGGTATCATGAAAAAACTTCACAAAAGTAATCTCATCACTGCTCCCATATCCTGATCATTACTTGTCTCAAATGTTTTAAGTTTTCCCGTTAGGTTCGGGTGTTGTTTTGCCATATACTAGTAAGCCATCTATGAGTTTAAGAAGTCCTACCCAACAACACAGTTTAGTGTAATTATTTAGGATTTGTAATTGAAGTGTGCATATGAAATGTATGGTGTATCCATTTCTCAAATTAGATATCTTTTAATAGTGAAATCAAATTAGGTTTATGACATGACATATATACGAAAATACAAAAAAAAGTTAATATAAACTTTTAGCATGGATCTGTAAGTTTAATAATATATATGAAGAATTAAACAAATAAAGTATCAAGTCTGTGGTAGGTTGGCTCCGGTACAAACCATATTTATCTTACGAACCGTAAGAACAGATCCTAACACTTAAAAAAAGTTAAATTAACACATACTAAAACAATACATACATAAAAGTAGCACTTTTGAATTATATTAGCATATGAAAATTAATCAAGATAATTGATTTTAACACATATGTGAAATGATATCAGCACTTTTCTTTATCAACACATTGAAAACAAAAGAAAGATCCAAATAAAGAACTAATTATTTGTTAGCAAAATTATAAGGAATTCAAGATAATTTATATTATTTAGGTTATCATTTTACAATTTCTCTATAATTGGTTGGATGTCACATGACACTTTTTAAATGGTTCTTATAATTTGCATACGAAATATGGTTTGTATTTGATCCTACTCCAATCTGTGGTATCAAATGAATCAGTAAATGGTATCTTGAAGGAAAAAATTGAAATATAGTTCAACCGTCCAATTTGATTCACTCGGTAACCGACTTGTTCAAATGAGAACAATTCAAAAGAGGTTTAACTGGATCAACTAGGTACCCAATTTCCAGTCCGATCATGAGAACATTACTTTATACACCTACCTATAGACACATGATTTCACGTAATAATATTTGAATATCACATCAATTAAGAAACAAGACTCATGTTGCTATCAACGTTATTTACAAGTTCTTCTTGAATGACCAGTGAGTCATTATGCCATGTATTATATGCCTTATTTGACATGAGACGCGTTGAACGATTGTTAACACGTGGCCAACACAACATCATTCTTCACTTGATGATTAGGACTTTGCACTTAAACGGAGAACTTTAGTCAAAGTAACCAATAAAATTCATCACCAGTCACGTATACCATACCACATGTATCATACAATATTATTTGCTTTTGATACCTTTGGTTTTCTGGCGCCAGAGGCTGTGGATTTACTTACTCGAGTTCAAAGTGTCATGCATAGTAATATTACGACCCCGATATTTATGGACGTAGTTTTTAAAAGGCTTAGTTTTGCTATTCAAAAAGGGGTAGCGGCGCAGCTTGTTGCCCGTTTACCAGCTATCTCGATGTAAATTCGAACTATATGTAAATGAGTATGAATCAATAAATGGGATTTTGAAGGAAAACAATTGGAATATGGCCCAACCACATGGTCCGGTTCACTGAGTTCGATAGATAACCGACTTGTTCAAATGAGACTAATTCTAAAGAGGCTTAATGTACCCGGTTCCTAGTTCGGTCATGAGAACATTACTTTAAGCACTTATAGACATATGATTTCGCATAATTATATTGGAATCTCAAATCAAAAAGACTCATGTTTACATCCACTTTATTCACAAGCTTCTTGAATGATCAATGAGTTATTATTCCATATATTATACGCCTTCTTTGGTATAACACGCGTTGAATGATTGTTAACACGTGTTCAACACAACGTCATTCTTTACTCGGTGATCAAGACTTTGCACTTAAAGGGAGAGCTATAGTCAAAGTAACCGATTAAATTCATCAGCAATCACATGTATCATGCCACGTGTATCATATATCGAAACTTGTATAGCACAAAAACCTTTACTAGTAATATTGCTTACATATGGTATTAAAACATTTAATTAACTTTTTAGATCATAATCCATAATTAAAAATTGAGATTTTTGTATCAGGACAAGATATCTTTACTTTCTATGTTAACTCAAGATTTCTCAAGTCTCGATCAAATGGAATAAGAACCAAATACCCTTAGGCCTTAGTATTCTATTGTCAATTCTAGATACTTAAGTCTCGATTAAGATTTTTTTAAGCAACCCGTTTAGAATAGACTTCTAACCAACAATCTTGTTTTGAACCATCATCATGTAGGGTCGTTCATTAGGACTCAAATCCAAAACCAACATATATTTTCAAGTTTTAAGTTGTCACGGACATGTGAATAAGTTCATCAATAATGAGTTTTCTAATGTGTTTGATTTAAGAAAATTGTATGAATAAGGTTGATACCCACAAAAAACTCAAAATGAATATAAAGTAATATAAAACGAAGTCTTTACTTATTTAATTTGTATCACCGAAATTATCAAGTAATATATTTTTCAAATACAAACCTAGAAATTCATATCCATATCCTTTCCCTTTCACATTTCATAATATTATCAAACATAACACCATAATGAAGATCCTAAAATAAAAGCGTATTTTTATCATGGTTGTAAAAATTCTGACTAGTCTCCGATTAGTCGGCGATTAATCACTAATTGAGGGTTCACCGATTAATGGCCGATTTATTGCTAGGCGGTCAATGGCGGTCCTATTCTGACCAAATTTTGGCCAAACGCCAGCCAAATTTCGACCAAACCTTATAAATTCCTTCCAAATACTTTAAAAAATGGTCAATGAGGGGTTAAAACATGTCTACTTTAAAAAAAAAAAACTACACATAAAAGTGTTTGTACATATGTAACTAAAAATTACATATAAAAATCTCAATCCGATTAATTCCGATTAATCTCTGTTAATCCTGATTAATCGCTAGTTGGTACCCCATCGCCCGACTAGCGCCTAGCGATTCTTACAACACTGATTTTTATCAATAACACAGTTTGTATTTATATCTTCACATAAAAAATGGCACAAAAAAATATCAAATAAAACTTCAATGTTTTTTTGAATGAAAAACTAACCTACTCTTAAATACTCACGCTAACCACCTATAATCGTACCTTACAGGATTTAAACCTTCCACCTATTAAAGATAGAGGTAAGGCTTCCTGAGAACTTGGCCTAGTGGTAAATTGGTCTGCCCTCCCTACTGGAGACGCATGTTCGGTTCTCACTTAAGCCATTTTCAAGGGACATCTGGGTGAAGGGACGAATCGGGGCTTTAATCCTAGGTTCGAACCTGACTGGGGGGCGAGGGTTTACGGATTCCATCCGGTTCTCGCGCATCGGGGGGCACGGTCTCAAGACGGTCGAGAAGTCGACCTTGGACATAACCCTGAGCAGGGTGGGTTTACACGTGAGATTCTTTGCCGTTAAAAAAAAAAAGATAGAGGTAAGATACCATACCACAAACCACTCAATCACAAGTATATAAAACTTCAATGTTAACTTTTCTCGTTTTGGTTCTACCTAAAATAATGTAACTTTATTAAAAACCTATCTAATGTTAATTACCATCAAGCATTCTGGTTAAGTGATGCTCCATAACTTTTAAACAGGAAGATCATTGGTTAGAGTCTTAACAGGGACAAATTTTGTTCCGGATTTTCCTACGCGTTATCGCGTTATGTTCTTCGGATGGAAAGATGATCCCGGGTGTCGGGCCTTCACTTAAAAAAAAAACCTATTTTTAATTTATTGTTATACCTTTTATTATTTTCCCAATATATATGTAAATTGGTGACGTCATAAACATTTTAAGCATATAAATAAGTCCAAATGTCGAAATAGAGTGAAAAGAAAAGAAAAGAGTAGTGAATCTCTTCAATTATTCTCCTCCTTCTTCATCCCTCCTTTCAAACCCTCCTTGTAGGTATTCTCTATTCTGTATTCTTCACCAATCTTTTTCACTTTCTTTCTTCATTATATATATTCTTTACACATGTCTCTATTTCAATGCTTATTCATCAATCATATGCATTTCACCAACACCTATTATTAATCTCACATCACACCCCCTTTATTATTATTATTTATCACCAAATTCGCAGGTTACACTGATCACCTAGGGTTTAATCCAGCTTCTTCATCTGCTTACTCGGTTAGTATTTTAATTCTTTTATTATTTGCATGTCTAGTTATGTTGTTAATTTTGTTCTTGTTGGTTGATGAGGGATTTAGATCTTCTGAATTGGGGGTTTTTTCAAATCGATCGGTTTTTTATTGTTTTTGTGGTCATTTGAAGTTTAAAGAATTCTGCTTTTAGACATTTGTTTGTGATTTGATGAGATTTCTTATAAATCTGTGAAAGCAAATTTTTTTTTTTTTATTTGAAGTTTGGGAAAGAGTGTTTGATAATTAATTAACCTTTATAACACGTTTATACGAACGATAACGATTAGTGATTACTGTACAGGTGTGCAAAGTTTGTTTGTTAGATGTCAATTAGTGAGATTTGTTTTGATGTTAACCTAACGTAAATCGGATTATGGTTTTCTATGATTAACTCTCTTGATTTGTGTTACTTATCGGGCCCTGCACGACACTTGGTGTTTTAAAGTTTGATGATGTGGCTAGGTGGGCAAAGGTGTTTGATGTTACTGGTTTGTTAAATGTCAATCGGTGAGATGTCATTTGGTGTTAAGTGTTAACTTAACCTAATTCTGATTATTGTTGTGTATGATTAAAGCACTTCTTTTTGAATCAGTTATTGACACCTACACATATAGACCATATTATTTCCTATATAATTATAAATCACAATTTTATCGACCATGTGTATTTAAGCGTTTGATATTTTAATCACCTCTTCAGGATACGATATGGAGGGATCAAGACACCACGGGAGTAGCGTGGACATGATTTTACGAAACTACAAGCTCGGGAAAACACTCGGTATCGGTTCTTTCGGAAAGGTGAAAGTCGCAGAGCATGCTCTAACGGGTCACAAAGTCGCTATAAAGATCCTTAACCGTCGCAAGATAAAAAACATGGACATGGATGAGAAAGGTAGAAACATATTAACAACACTATTTTTCATCGCTTCATTATATATTTTCATTTAAAAACGCGTTCTTGCTTTTTGCAGTTAGAAGGGAGATCAAGATACTAAGATTGTTTATGCATCCACATATTATCCGTCTTTACGAGGTTATAGAGACAGCATCGGATATATATGTCGTGATGGAATACGTGAAGTCCGGTGAGCTGTTTGATTACATTGTTGAGAAAGGCAGGTTGCAGGAAGACGAGGGTCGTAATTTCTTTCAGCAGGTGATTAAATAAATTCTTAACATATGCTGTCATTGTTGGTATTAATATCTACTAATTTTAAAGTGGGCCCTACAATTTTTAGATAATTTCTGGTGTGGAGTACTGCCACCGGAACATGGTGGCTCATAGAGATCTTAAACCGGAGAACCTGCTGTTGGATTCTAAGTGCAACGTTAAAATTGCGGATTTCGGTCTAAGCAATATCATGCGTGACGGTCATTTTCTCAAAACAAGTTGTGGAAGTCCAAATTACGCTGCCCCTGAGGTATGGTTTATGATATTGAGTTGATAAGTCAATAATAATGTATAACTAGTGGGTTACCACTTACCACCCGCGCTCCGCGGCGGGTTCGAAACGTAGATAAAAATAAGCAAATCACGAACATGACGATAAAAAACCACATGGCGACGGTATATTCGAAAATCACAGAAAAGTTGCGTCGTTGTATGCGAAAGCCAAGTTATTCGAACAAAATTTACACCAAAACATATATAAAGATAAACACGACGGTCACGCATTACAATAGATCGGTTTAATCGGAGATAAAAAACACGTCGCAATGGTGTATTTAGAGATGATCGTCGGGCGGTTGAAAAAACCTTAAAAACCTTAAAAACATTGGTCGGTCTAAAAACAGCGTTGCAAAAACGTAGATAAAAATAACTTGCGTGGAACGTTGACATAAAAAACGAAACCCTTAAAAAATCACGTAACAGAAATTTTGTTAAGAACTCAAAGTGATAACTTTATTAAAGTTCAGCGGTTGTAGTGTAAATCGATTAAAGAAAAGTGAGAAGAAAAAACGAACCAACTAAACTGCAGGGGGTGCAAAGAACTCAAAGTGATAACTTTATTAAAGTTCAACGGTTGTAGTGTAAATCGATTAAAGAAAAATGAAAAAAAAAAACGAACCAACTAAACTGCAGAGGGCAACTAAACTGCAGAGGGTGCAAACAAAAGTTAAACTAAAGTATAAGGGGGAAAATAAACCAACTAAATTGCAAGGGGTGTCAACCGAAAGTTAAACTAAAGTAGAGAGGGTAAAGTTAATTTTATTAAAGTTGAAGGGGTGTGAATGAAACTTTGACTAAAAAACAAATAACACTAAAAGACAAAACTGGAACACTGTAGCTAGGGGTGTTCATCGGGTTTTTTCTTCGGGTTTCGGGTTTTTCGGGTCGGGTTCGGGGTTTTCTCTGGGAAAAATTGACCCGATAACCAACCCATTTTAAAGTTCGGGTTAGTCGGGTTTGGGTTATTCGGTTTTCGGGTTTAGATGTAAAATGAAAATAAATGTTTTTTTTTTACAAAATATCATCAAAATTCATATTGTTACTTTAAAAATATGATCAAAGTATTTAAAAGTCCCAAAACTTAGTGTTCCATCTATTAAAGACTCCAAATCTAAACACTTTTATAAGAAAAAAAAACAATAAATGTTCGGGTTTTTTTCGGGTTTTGTGTTTCGGGTTTTTCGGGTCGGGTTTTTCGGGTTTTGTGTTTCGGGTTTTTCGGGTCGGGTTGTTCGGGTTTTTGGCCTGGAAAAAGTGACCCGATAACCGAACCATTTAAAGTTCGGGTTGGTCGGGTTCGGGTTTTTCGGTTATTCGCTAATTCGGGTTCGGGTGGCTTTGAATTCGGGTCGGGTTTCGGGTTTTGGATAAAAATAGACAGCCCTAACTGTAGCTAGTGTTCCCCGAATTAAAATAATTAATAATTCATAATATGTTTATGTTTTACTCTTAGGTTATATCTGGCAAGCTGTATGCGGGACCCGAGGTTGACGTGTGGAGCTGCGGTGTTATTTTGTACGCTCTTCTCTGCGGGACGCTTCCTTTTGACGATGAAAATATTCCAAACCTCTTCAAGAAGATTAAGGTGCTTTCAAATTTAGTTTTTTACACGGAAGTTTTAAAAATTCGTTCAAAGTGTGGAAACAGTTATTAACTATTTAAAAATCATGTCGGGTTTTTGTTTAGGGTGGGATATACACACTTCCTAGCCACTTATCACCCGGTGCAAGAGATCTAATCCCGAGGATGCTTGTGGTGGACCCCATGAAACGAATAACGATTCCCGAAATTCGTGTGCACCCCTGGTTTCAGGCTCATCTTCCTCGCTATCTAGCTGTTCCTCCACCGGATTCTATGCAGCAAGCAAAAAAGGCATCAATTTTTTCTACTTTTTTTTTTACAATTATTATATATAGTAGCATATGGGTGACTAAATTAGTTTTATGCATACAGACTGATGAAGATATACTTTTAGAGGTGGTTAAAATGGGGTTTGACAGAGACGCACTCTTGGAGTCGCTTCGTAACCGAGTGCAAAATGATGTAAGCCTTTTTCTGTTTTCTTTTTATTCGTTAAAGGTATGTGAACGGATATGAGTATATGATATTACATCGTTGTTAATTCTTGCGTGTTATCTAGGGTACTGTGGCATATTATTTGCTATTGGACAACAGATTTCGTAACTCAAGTGGCTATCTCGGAGCTGAATTCCAGAAACCTCTGGTTAGATTGTTTTTCTGGCTGTTGAATACTTCATTTAGGGGGTGTTTGGATACCCAGTTAGGAATGATTATTAGCAATTATCGGTTTTTAGTGTTTGGATGAAAAGATTCTGATTCTGATGAGTAAAATGCCATTTTTGTCCCTGAGGTTTGGCCAATTTTGCGACTTTCATTCAAAGGTTTGTTTTTCTGGATCTAGATGCAGAAGGTTTGAAATCTTGCCATTTTAATCCAGCTCGTTAACTCCATCCATTTTTCTGTATTAAGTGAGGGGTATTTCCGTCTTTTTGGTTAACTTAAAGGGCAATTCGGTCTTTTTCACTTTATGTAAAAAGACCAAATACTGAAAAAGACCGAATTGCCCTTTAAGTTAACCAAAAAGACGGAAATACCCTTGACTTAACGAAGAAAATTGGATGGAGTTAATGAGCCGGATGAAAATGGCAAAGATTTCAAACCTTTCGGATACAGATGCGGAAAAACAAACCTTTGGACGAAAGTCGCAAAACTGGCCAAATCTCAGGAACGCAAATGGCATTTTACTCGATTCTGATGTATCCAAATGTTGTTTTTTACTGGTTTGTGATTGTAGGATGGATTTAACCGAAACGAGGTTGGTGCTTCAATGATGCCACAACGCTCAGCGGCTTATATGGATTATCAAGGGATAAATTTTAGAAACCAAGTCGAGAGAAAATGGGCTCTCGGGCTTCAGGTAGTTTTCGCTAAAATAAGTAAAACCCGAAAAAATATAGATAGATTATAATTAATAATTAAATTTGTTATTATTTTTGCATGGTTTGACTTTTGACAGTCTAGAGCACATCCCCGTGAGATAATGACCGAAGTTCTTAAAGCTTTGCAAGAACTGAACGTGTGCTGGAAAAAGATAGGCCACTACAACATGAAATGCAGGTGGGCCCCTGGCAACAACTCTATGCAAAGTAATCCTTACTTTGGAGATGAGTCGAGTATTGTAGAGACCGACGGTGCTTTGACCACTCCCAATGTGGTCAAATTTGAAGTCCAGGTAACAACCAATATTTGCGCATCTTGAATCATAAACGCCGTGTGAATGCAGTTTGTCTAATCTAATATGACTGAAACATTTGGTTGCAGCTTTACAAAACCCGCGAGGACAAGTATCTGCTGGATCTACAGAGGATTCAAGGACCACAGTTTTTGTTTTTGGACCTCTGTGCGGCGTTTCTTGCTCAGCTTCGTGTCCTGTAGAGCGAGTGAGCGGTTAATATAGCATCATCATCATCATGATCGTGATTATCATAGTATGATGAACAGCTTTCTCCCTGAATTCAAACGGTGATGAAAAGCTAGGCTGTTGTAAATACTAAGTTTACTTGTTTCTGTTATTAGGGTACTGTACTATGCTCCGTCTGTACTGTTGAGAGCCGATGTTTTTGCCGACTCATTATGAGTCTGGGCCTGCCTCACTTGTTTATTAATAGTTACTTCACTTCGCGACTTTTTCTAAAAGTATTATAATGCATGATGGTGGTGATGATAATGATGTCTTATGTACAATGAATTTGTATGTGAGCATTTTTGCTCTTCCTTCATTGCTATGGAGAAAATGCGGATGGTTTAGACTTAAGAAGTTTCTTACTCAACTTGTATGCTTTTTATGTTTTCACCTGATCCAACAACAATCAGGGGCACAACACAGTGGGGGCGGGCAACCCCCCGAACTGTTTCGCTCAGTAGTGGAGAGTGTGTAGTTTTCGTATAGAAATTTTTTGGTATATACGTTTTCGACACCCCGGTCGAAAATCTCAAGTGTCGCCACTGAATTCAATAGTATTTTCGGTCTTCATTATATTCTCCCTGAGGATAAATATCAACATGTATGTTCCTCTCTCTAAATTTATAGAGATCATAATTGTTTATCCATAATCTTGATAGAGGCCACTAATACTCTCTAGTTAAGGTAAAGATTACATTTGCAACATCTCATATCGTGGTGCTCACAGGTACTAATATGTATCGGGTAGAATAAAACAATGTTGCTACCGCAACACTTCACTTAATTCTCGAGATAAACTATGATCTTCGATCCATTAATCATAATGGAAAGTTTGTAGAAAGGTTTTGAACAGTGGCGGATCTAGAAGAGAAATTCAGGGGTATCCCAATTTTTTTACAGCACAACGTTGGTTTTAAAAAGCGAGAATGATACAAAAGCGACAAAGTCTAAAACCGAGACAGAAAAATACAATGTTTTTAGTACGCAAGGCGCAATCTATTATATGATCTTTTTTATATACTTTTCATAAGACACTAGCATTATTTACCCACAACTACAACTGAAGAAACACGGAACTAATTATGAGGCTAATCAGTTGGGTTTATGTTTCTACCATGATGGTTAATCTTCCAAAGTTTATCTGAGCTTCGTCTCGAATGCCTAATCCTGCAAAACAGAACACCGTTACTCGTTAAGAGGGGAATATGGGGGTTTCCCTCTTAACCGGGCTCCGGCGTGAGAATAAGCGACTGCTTTGGGGAGGATAATTAAGTATTAAGAGTGAGAGTAGAGGGAATGGAATGTTTAACCTGTGAACTGAGTTCTCTATTTATAGCCGGAGAGGTGTAAGAGGATATGGGCTGATGGGCCTTGGGCCGGGAGGCGACAACATAGTGGATATGCTCTTTGTCTCACTGGTGTCGACCGTTAGTGGCTTCTAGAAGTTTTCCGGCGCTGACGCGCCTTGAATGGAGCCACGTGTCACTATTGTCGGCCTTGCTGTCCTTTTGCCATCAACAGACAAGTGGAGATCGTGGGACAGATGTCTCTGTCCTCTGATTGGTGCTACATAGGCGTCCTTATGTACTTTTCGTCCTTTGCACCTCAGACGATCGTGGCGCACGATTGAACAGAGCCTGCAGGATGCTCATTGGCTCCTTTTCCTGCCACTTGTACCTTTTGTACCTTCCTACTCTGGTCTCGCGCCGCAACCTTTATGTGATTGATGCTGGGCATGAAATCAGGTTGCGCGGTTTTACAGGTAGTGGAGGCTCTTATCAGATTGCTAAGTGTCGAAATTGCAGTTCTCTTCTGGATTGGGCCTCGCGCCTCTTCATGGGAAGTGGTGGGACTCGCGCGAGGTTGCCAGTAAGAGAATTGTTGAATAAGGAGTATGGCCTCGCGCGCGGCCTTGAAGAAGGTTTGCGCGGCTTTTTTGGGGCCATACCCCTTCAAGTCCCCCCAGTCTAGTGCTGCACCATGCGCAACGCAAGTGGTTAGAGCTCTGGACTTAGAAAAAGAAAATTGCAAAGGCTGCTCATTTTTTGTTTGTAGGCGCGCGCGTACAGGTGTTGTTAACTGATGTTTTGTCTTTTAGAGATGATAGCGCGCGGATATCCTGGGTACCAGGTATATTGTGCGCCCCTTGGTAACTTCTTTGTTAAGCGTTAGGGAATTTGGGCGGGAAGTTCCTCGAAATTTGAATTCTGACGGTTTGGTGAGATTGTCTCTGATTGTGACATTTGAGTTGACTCCTGGCACGGATGTCATCATGCTAGCTCTGACGGTTCCACTTTCTGTCAGGAGAGTGAGGCCCACGCGCGCGTGGTAACCGTCTCCCCGGGTTTTATGCATTACGTGGCGTCATCTCGTTGGCCACATGAACGGCAGATGCGGCACGTTTACCCATCGCATTAAATGCGATGGGTATATATATTCGACGAGGTAAGAAGGGCTTACTCGTCTTATATTCTTTCCATCCTTTTCTCTCTAATCATCTTCATCAAATCTTCAAACTTTTTATAGCAGTTTTTCAAGTTCTCCTTCATATCTTCAAGTTTGTTCTTGAATATTCAAAGTTTATCCAAGAACGCCGATGGCTGAAGAACATATTGAAGATAATCCCGGAGAGGAGCCTGTCCCGGTTCTCCGGTGGGATTTAGGATTGTTTGAGCAGATCGTACGGAGCTTCCGGTTTCCACCGGAATGGGATGCTAGATACCCTGGGCAGAATCAAACGGCCGCCGATGCGCCGCCGGGCTATATTACTTTATTTGAAGATTTCTTCCTCCAGGGGAATTTCCGGCTGCCGACGACACACTTTATGGCTCATATTCTGCATTTTATCAGCTCATCAGGAATATGGGCTTCTTCTCTTTTGCTAGTCGTGGGGCTGCGAGGAAGATATTGCTAAATCCTCCTAAAAGTTTCCATGACTGGAAACCCAAATTTTTCTTCATTCGTGAGGAGGTGCTCTCGATCGCTATGCCCTTCCGGGACTGGTCTGAACCAATACTGAAAGAAGATCCTCCCATTCCCAAGCATGAAAGGTGGTATCAACAGCTTACTCCAACCCCTAACCGAGTATTCGGGGAGAATGTCCTCGTTGCTGCACGCATGAGTGACCGATGGTTGCCCGACAGCGAGGAAGTTCCCATCTTGATGATTGACGATCGAGGTTAATAATTTCCTTGATTTCTTTGATTTCTTGCTTCATAACTTTGTTTATTTATACGATTTGACGTGTAGAGGCGCACTTGTATCAAGCCGTTTTCTCTACCTTTAGTGGGTCTATGGGCGTGCGCCCGCTCCAGGATGGGGAGGAGTACTGGTATGAGCAAATAAAAGGAAATTTCATGTACCCAACTGATGATGCGTTCGCCGAACCGCCTACTGCAACTGAAGGTGCGCATATACCTAACCCTCGACCCTTGCGCTCCGTGACTTCTGCTAGGAAAGAGATTGTCTATCTTTCCAGCGAGGAATCTGTGGGATCGTCGAATGGAGAGCTAAGCCCGTGGTCTCAAATCTTTGCAGGTGTGTTGCGCTACTTGGGGATAGACCCTGAATACAAGAAGAAAAAGCCTATGAAAAAGAAGAAGGTTATCACCTTGGATCCAGAGGTGATCAGCAAGGGAGCCGGTGGTAGTCGCGCAACCGATGTTGCTGCCGATAAAGGTACTCTCTGCCTTCGTCAAAGTAACCTGGAAGATTACGTTATTATCAGTGATTCATTTGAAGGTTTATCGCGTATAGGCGAGAAGAAAATTGGAGCGGGAGGCTCCAAGAGCTCAGGGAGCGCGGGTTCTCGCAACCCGGATGCTGGGACCATGCCGTCTTCTGCTGCGCAGGAAGGGGGTGATGAAGAAGAAGTGCAGGAAGAGCCTGCAGTGAAGCTGATAAGGAAAAGGAGACGGGAGGCTGCGCTTGGGGCCAATGTGTTATCGAAACCGGGCGGTGCTCCTTTGATTGGAAAGAAAAGCAACTTGTGCTCACTTTACAAATTCTCTCCTGGTTAGTATTTTGTTTTCTTGTACTTGTATTCTCCTTTCTAATATTCTATCTTTGCAGAGGCTGAAAAGAAGAAAACTGATAAGGGCATCACGATCACAAAGCCCTTGGAGCCGGCGCAGAAAAGGCCCAAGGCTACTAAGGTCACTATCAAACCGTCCACTGCTTCAAAATCTGCTGATAAGGAGAAACAGAAGGGTCCTGAGAAACCTGTTCGGGAAAAAGAGGTTGAGAGAGAGAAAGTTTCTGACAAGCCTCCTACTGGGCCTAAGGAGCCCGAGATTACTGCCCCCATTTCTACTGATACGACGCAAGGTTTGGGGCCAACTCCTGTTACTGGGCTTGACCAGCCCATCGCTGAGAAGGGGAAAAACTTGGAGGTGGAGAAACCTGTTGAGCTCTCGCCGACCGAGTTTCCCATTCAAACCGGTCCGGCGACTAAGGAACAGACTACTTCTGCTGCTGGTGGTAGCGCTGGCTTTGCTGCTAGCCAAGCTGGTTCGGGAAAACAGGGTGGGATGCTTCACTCTCCTATCGGTCCACTGGACACTTTAGGAGATGTTTACTACAAGTCCTATACTGAGGAAAGTCGAGGGGAAGCACTACATCAACCGCCATGGGGCCTGAAACAGAAGGATACTTTCTTGGAGTTCGCTCCCTGCCGTGATTGGCTTCTTAACTCCATTCCTCCTGGTGAGGTGAACCGTCAAAGGGAGCGAACTCACAGCGCGCTCTATCATGCGTATGTGGTTGGTGAAGCCAACACTCGCACTGCTAACCATCAGATTGTTCGCGAGTGGCGGACTATGGTTAGGGAAAGGGAAGAGTGGGAGAAGTATCGTGAGCGGTTGCTGAAGCAAGTGAAAAGCTTTGAAAAGGCGAAGGTCGCCTTTGACGAGGAGAAGGCGAAATTTGAAACGGATAAGAAAGCTGAGGAGTGGGGTCGTGAAGGCCTTAAAGGCAAACTCCGTGCCGCTGAAGAACTCCTCTCAAAGGAACGTGCCGATTGGAAGGCTATTTGCGCAAAGGATAACGAGCGCATGTACGCGGCTCGCTCCAAGATCACTGAACTTGAAGGTCAGGTTGCGGAACTGAAGAAGAAGGTGGAGAATGCGCAAGCTGTGAAGGAACAGGCTGAGGTATGTTAACTGTCCTTTCTTGCTTATGCTTTAGTTTGTAAAAAGTTCTCTAAGTCTTGCTTTCTGTAGGCTGAGCTTAAGGCGCAAATCTCTGGCAAGGATAGAGATCTATCTGCCAAGGACGTTGAAATCGCTGAATTGAAGCGTCGTCTGCACGAGCAGATCGAGAGGAGCGAGTCCTTGGAGATTGATCTGGAAGCCGAGAAGTCAAAAGCTGCCACTGCCGAGGAAGCCAAGCAAAAAGCCGAGGAGGCGCGCGCCATTAGTACCACTGCTCTCAATGTGGCGCAGAATAATTATTCTGAGGCCCAAGGCATCGTGGATACTTTGGTCGCTGAAGTTGAGTGGCTGCGCGCCCGAGGAATAGCTCTGGTATGGTTTCTCCTGACTTTGGCTCAATTTATTAAAACTTGTTGTCTTATATGTTGCGTTTGTTGGAGATGGCCAACTCCGTCTTGAATGCTGGGGAGTTAGATAAAGCTGTTGCTGCTTTGATAGATGCTTCGCGCGCAGTTGGTCACCGGGGTGGTTACTTGGAGTGTGCACAACATGCTTCAGAGATGTTTGGTCAAGAATTCGACGTTAGTCATTGCTCAGTGATTGATCAAGCTGAGGCCAAGTTAACTCGCGCTGAACATGGTTACGATAACTTGTCTCTGCCAGTGATGGATTTGGTTATTGAAGCGTTGAAGCATGACGACTGGTGTCGTCGGTTAAAGGCCATCCTTGATCCACCACAGACAGTTGAAGTATCTGATGAGGAGGAGTTGGAAGGCAATGATGAAGGCGATGATGACGGCGGAGATGGTGATCAACCTGAATAGGAATTGGAGGCTTTGTGCCTTGTTTTGCTTAGTTTTTTGAATGTACAGTGTTGCGCGGTCGTGCTTCACCTAGATCTAATGGATGTTAGTGTTTATGTAACCATTGCGCGTTGCGCTTGTTTGAATATTATGTTTATGTCCGCATTTATTCTGACTCGTTACAATTATTGCACTGTTGTTTGAAACTTTGGTTAAGTTAGCGCGAATAAATGTAAGTGTAGCTCAAGAGTTAGATGATTCACTGAAGTGTTTTCGTGCTAATCAAAAGTTTAACATGCATTTGTAACTCATGAAGTAATATGGTAGTAAGGAAACATATCGTATGCTTTCATTAACTTGGAAAAACAGGCACTTAGGCCAATCGTACATTGCTGATAAATAACATAAAAGGCGTTTAGCCAACATAGAGATTAAGTAGGCGCGTGGCCACTATGAGAGAAATGGCACATGGCCTTGGGGTAGTTACATATAACATTTGCGCAGTTGTTGCGCGTTCCATGTGCGCGGGATGATATGCCCATCTAACGTTCGCAATTTGTATGCCCCTTTTCCTATCACTTCATGGACCAAGTATGGGCCTTCCCATGTGGGTGCTAGCTTCCCAGGGCATTCGGCGTTCGAAGCTTCGTTGTCACGGAAAACGTATTCTCCTGGAGTGAAGGTACAAATGCGGACTCTCGCATTGTAGTACCTTTCCAGTTGTGTCTTGTATTTCGCCTCTTTAATACGCGCGATCTCGCGTCTTTCTTCTAAGAGATCCAGATCGAGACGGCGTTCTGCTTCATTATCAACCGTGTTGACTACTGTCAATCGCGGTGAGGGGAGACCAACTTCTGTCGGGATAACTGCTTCCGAGCCGTATACTAGGCTGAAAGGAGTTTCGTCGATGCTTGTCTTCGCCATGGTTCGATGAGCCCATAGGATGCTTGGGAGCTCATCTACCCAGCCTCTTCTTTTCATGCCCAGTCGGGCTTTTATCCCCTCCACGATGCTTTTGTTTACGCTTTCCACTTGACCGTTGCCCTGAGGATGCGCAACGGATTAGAAGGTATGTTCTATCTTCATTTCCTTCATCCACTTTTGAAAATCCTCCGAGGCAAAATTGGTACCGTTGTCTGTGACGATTTTGAGTGGAAGACCAAATCTGCAAATGATGTGCTCCCAGATAAACTTGTGCACCATCGTGGCAGTGGTTGATGCGAGGGTTTTGGCTTCCACCCATTTGGTGAAATAATCGACAGCCACGATTATAAACTTTACGGCTCCAGAGGCATCTGGGAAGGGTCCCACCATATCAATCCCCCACTGTTGGAAAGGCCAAGCAGTGGACACTGGCATAAGATCATTTTTGGGGCGCAAGGTCTATGGAGAGTGCCGCTGACAGGAGTCGCATTTGCGCAGCTCCTTCAGGGCGTCGACATGCATCCCTGGCCAATAATATCCGGCGTTCATGATCTTTGCCACAACCATGCGTGGTCCCGCATGGATACCACAGATCCCCTCATGGATTTCTCTGATTAAGTAATTCGCGTCTTGGGGGTCTACGCAGCGCAATAAGGGGCCCAAGAAGGACCTCCGATACAGAATAACATCATTCATTTCATAATGCAGGGCTTTGTGCTGGATTTTCCTTGCCTCTGCCTTGTTCTCTGGGAGTATCCCTTCCTGTAGATAGTGGATTAGAGGGGTCATCCAGGATGGCTGCCCAATTTCGATCACGTTCACCTGGCGCAGCAGGACTGATGGATTTTTGAGCACTTCAATCCTTACCTCCTTTGCAAGGTGCTGAAAGGAAGTTTACGCGAGCTTGCTTAAGGCGTCTGCCTGTTTGTTTTCAGAGCGATTGATGTGTACGACCCTGTATGTCGTGAACTTCTACAACAGCTCTTTTGCTTGATCCAGATATAAGGCCATAACGTCGCCTTTTGCATCATAGAATCCGTTTACTTGGCTGGCGATCAAAAGTGAATCAACGTGCGCTTGTAGATTTTTAGCTCTCATTTTAATGGCGAGGTGCAAGCCTGCCAGAAATGCCTCGTACTCTGCTTCATTGTTGGTATTTTTAAATCCAACCTGATAGCGTATGTAAATTCATGCTTTTCTGGGCTCACCAGGCGCAATCTGCTCCTGAGCCGTCCTCGTTTGAGGCACCATCTGTGTATAGGAACCATAGCCCATCTGACGTATCTTTTGTGGTGTAACACCTCGAAATTTTGTGTCCAATAATGTGTTAACATGTGTCATGAGTTTACACGTGGCATTAAATATTAAATAAAGGACTAAAGTTGACAAACCTTGAAAGTATGTAAATTCGAGGGTTATAAATGTCAACAAAGAGTAAATATACTGTATAGTAACCCTAAATGATGCTCGTACCTTCAAACGAATAAATCATGGATCGTACGGAGCGAAACACGGAAGAAAGTGAGAGATTACAAGCTACAGGGGTTAACTGTGTCAACATGTTTAATTATACCTCTGAGTGACCCTTTGACGAACCCGAGGCTTTGTAACAGTAAGATATACTCACTAGAGAATACTATATAAATTTCGCGAAGTTCCGTTTTAAAACGAGAAAGTTATGATCAAATTCGTATGAGAGGGGTTAAAAGCGTCAACAATAAAAGTTAAGGCTTTTCGGATAGTAATTAAACTAACCGGGGACTTAACAGTGCGGGTAAAAGGCACGAGGCCCTTAACGGTAAATAATCAAGGGCCGTTACCCCTTCGAAACCGAAAGGTCAAGTTAATGATTACAAAAGATTTGAAAATCTTGGAAATCAGGCCTCAGGCGACCCGCCTGAGTGAAATAAGCAAGTTAATGCGGGCCGCGAGCCACCTGTGGATACGTTTCCTGACATGAAGATTCAGGCGGCCCGCGTGCATGTAGCCTGAATCTAATGCGGGCCGCGTACAAGTCCCAGATGCAGAATTCTTGGACAGACTTGCTGTTTGAAGTTGTGAACGATCATTTGAGAAATAAATGAAGCATGGGTGCCCTCTACATGCCCCCTAGCACCCAGGGCCACCTGCTGAACATCCATGATGCCTTGTAGGTTGATGTGTAATGATCTTATGCATGAAATGTTACTATAAAAGGCCATACATTGTGCATAAGTGAAACACACCTCAAAACCTGCCTTCTGATCATTCTTGGAGCTCTCAAGCATTCCTCTATCATTCTTAGTCGTGCACCAAGCTTCTGTAAGTTGCCTAACCCTTTGTGGTTTCGTTTTTCCATAGTTTTAGCCTAAAAGTCAATCCGTCGTAATTAACGATTGACTTTGCGATAAATCACGAATGGTCCAGTGATTTGTCGAATCAAAGATAGTTATATGATGGTAATCATGTGGGCATTAAACCCCTAAAAGGGCACCATCTGATTCCCACTCTAACTAGATCAAATATCGAGTCAAACGTGCTTAGAAAAAGTCAACAGAAGTGTCATTTTGCGATTTCTTGCATAATCTGTAATGTAGATGATATGTAACCTGTTTGAACACTCATAAAACATGATAATAAGTATATAAACTAATCTAAGCTTGTTTAATCCGACCATTTTCCGTTCAGACCCGGTTCGGAGCCGAAAGTCACAAAAGTTTGACTTTTGCATTGACTTCAGTTCTGACCCGTTAAAGTTTGATTTAGATATGCCTTAGGACTCTCTTAGGACCAGGTTACATGATGGTATAACCCTCTGTGACCGGTTCGTTGTTTGTCCGAGTCTTTTACACATTTCCGTTAAATGATTAAAAATTGACCGTAACGCCCTTTTTAAATTAAAACGAGAATTTCGGACATGTGAAAGGATCATAACCTTGGTTACTGATTTCTAAGCATGTCCCTAAAATTTCATGTCAATCCAAGGTCCAGAATAGGAGTTATGCTAAATAGCGCAAATTGCGAAACTTTAGGAATTAAATAGCGCAATTAGCATAACGCCTATCTAAACCCGGATTTCGACACCAAACCTTTTACTCACTGATGTAAAATAATATTTTGGGATTTTTAATTATTTTTAACCTGCTCATAACCTGCGGTTATGGCAACGGTTCGGTAAATACCGAATATACCCTTTTCGGCCATAACTTGAGTTCTACAAGGTCTTTTGACCCGATTCCAGTTGCTACTGATTTTAATTAATAAATAAAGTATTTTAGACTTTATAAACTGTTCGGGAAACTCAGATTTCCTGTAGAACTCATAAACCTCTTTTATAATCTTTAAAAAGACCGAAATACCCCTACGGGGCATAATATGAACTTAAACTCGTTACGGGCATTATGGAAGGTATCCTACTGATACCACAACCTCTTTAAAGCATGTTGACTTAGGAAAACAGTGTAGGACTCTTACGGTTACGCGTTGCGCCTTTTGCGCGCACGGTTCGGCTTATGTAACTAGTTTACATAAATTAGCCGAAACGGGTCAAACCATATTGTTTTGACCCCAAAACCCAGAGTATGATTATTATACCTATATAAAACAAGTCTTCAAACTTGTTGGGTCAAAATCACGCTCCATTCATGGTTTTCGCCTTTCACGCGATTAAACCGTAACTATCCATTGAAACTGACCGGTCTAAGCTACGGCTAAATTAAAGACCCGTTAGGATTCTAATAGGTTAAATTAAACCTTAATTCCAGATTAGGGGACCAGTAAAAGATATCTGCAATTTATTTCAATTTAAGGAATTATACTTGCAAAGGTAAATACTTTTAACTTATTTTCCGTTATACGGGCTTGGGTTACGGTATCTAAAATACCGCTTGGTCGGGCAATTGACCCCAACTCATTAGTAGTTGGGTATTATCAATGTGACCTGTTTAAAAACTTGTTTTGTTGGCTTTACGCCTTTGGGGGCTTAATGACTATGTCCCGGATATCCTTGGCAGCATTTACGAATGGCCACGACCTTGACATCCCGGTGTAGGCGTACACCCGGCATTATGTCCATAACTATAAAAGTGTAGCCGTTGGTTACCCGCCACGGTTTTATGCTATGTGGTGTGTCTATTAAACTTTAACCCGGCACGACCCGGGCGACCGAACGCATAGTAACATGTAATTCTTTACAAGATTTGATTATAAATTATCCCAAGTTATAAAGAGTTTGTGCCTTGAGCATTTAAACCAATTTTATCAAACATTTTACAAAAGTGTCAGTTGAATGTATTTACCAGTGTAAACTGACGTATTTTCCCCTAAAAAGACTAAATGCAGGTACTATGCGAAATTGGCTGGGATTTCTCCTTAGCATCATTAGAAATCTCGCAAGCTTAAGATGCCTGAAGTCTGTTGAACAATACTTTTAATATTATTATTTGATCCCCTGTGGATTTTATTTCAACAATGGTGATACTTTGATATTACACTTAAGTTGAAATATATATTTATCTTTATGCTTCCGCTGTGCATTCATATATATTGTGTGGTTTGACTATAATGTTGCCAACTACGTCACGGTAATCCCCCACCAGGCCCACCGGTAAGACACGTGGAAATCGGGGTGTGACAGGTTGGTATCAGAGCCAACACTGAGTGAATTAAACACTAGCCTTTGTGTTTAATCTCAGTTACACAATTGCACATACTTGAGTCTAGACAAGAACATAGGACAAATTCGAATTGTTATTCCAGTTTGTCTTTTCATTGTTTATTGTTATTTAAAGTTTTGAAAGCAGGAATATACCACCTGCAATCAGACGAGGAAGAGGAGGAAGAGGCAGAGGAACGATCATTACTCACAATGATCACGAAGCTGGACCTTCGAACATGCGAGCTCCTTCCAGTACAAGGAGTGAGGAACCACAGAGACGAAGAAGAAACCTTTTTGAACCTGCGAGACATTCTACCTCGCATAGCTCAACACCCTCATACCGCCATTCATTTGGACCAGATTCGGAAAATAATCCCAATAACCCTCAACCATACTTTATACCTCTACAGCGATCTGCTTCGCACCGATCTTATGGCGATCCTTCACCTTTCTTCATAGGACAGTTTAACCCGGCGGATTATGTACAAGAGCCAATAGGGTATAACCCTCTAGGACCAGAGGATCACTTTTCTGAAGATAATGCAGTGGATATGGACGAGGATACAGACCCCGTCGAACCTGCAAGGGGTACTCCCAATCATCCAATCGAGATCTCTGATGGGTCATCCTTCCATGGAACGCCCTATCAAGGTCCCGACAGCTATCAGGCGAGGTTTGACCAATATAATTGGTACTTTACACCTTCACATCACTTCTCGCCTCATGATCAACAGCAACAACAGGATCCTTCTGAGGATTCGCGGTTTGTGGCCGTTACGCCACCGCCACCGCCACCGGTTCAACCAGTAATTCCAGATCCGCCAAGGCGAAGAAGATCAGGCACACGGATGTCCACCCGAGGAGGAGAATTTCATTTCAGCACCCCTCGCCACTCGAGTGCGAGTCGCTTTCCGTCAGTACCTGAAGAAGAACCACAATTAGGGGAACCTTCTGGTCACCCTGCAGAGGTGAATTCTGCACCAGTTGCACCACCTCCGCCACCATTCGGATATGACAATCCGATACCAGCGTACAGCGCTTCCACGGCGTACAATCCGTTTGAGCAGCCGACTCACACGCACTACAACTATAACTATGATGTCGATCCATATGTGGTAGCGGCTAATTATAATGCCCTCCATGGAACCTCTTAGAGACCAGATTACTCAGCTCATGGGTATCCAATACCTCCTAGACCTCCGGTTCAGCAACCGTCGCAGCAGCCACGTTTTTCTCCACCGGAGCAAGAAGAAATACTCCACCGTTTAAACCGTGTGGAACGAGACTTCGAACAAGAACGAAAGAGTAATCGTGGATTTCTCAAGGGCCTTGCAAACCTACTGAAAGGGAGGAAGAAACGAGACCATTAGTCTCCTTATGTAATGTTGTATTTGCAATTTAGTCCCTGCGTGGACATTTATCGTATTTCAGTCCCTACACGGACTTATCTTTTAGTCCCTGTGCGGACATCTATCTTGTATTTGGTCCCTGCGTGGATATGTTTTTCTATAAACCTCTGCGTAGGAAATTATTTAATTATAAAGTCCCGTTTAGGGCAGCGTGTAATCGTATTTGAAGTTTATGGAATGTTATGTTATAAATTTCATTTTTGTTATTACTATATATGAAATAAGTCGAAAATCATTCCTTTTAAATTTAAATCTGCCTAAATAAAGAGTCTTAAGAGTGAAACCTAGCCAGGTATCTTTATAAGATCCGGCCAAGATGGTAAGACCTGATTAAAAGATTCAGATTCCCTGTTAACCTCTGTAATCATGTTAACGTTCATGGCAGATGTGATTCGTCAAAATCGCACGCGTCATTCTTGTATAAGAATCCTTCTAAGGATTCCAAAGCCCAAATTAATGATTTATCAATCATAGGTTAAATCGTCAGTGAAGACGATAACTTATTAAACATCCATTAGTGATGTAGTGCCTACGGGCCAGACTTATTAAACATCCATTAGTGATGTAGTGCCTACGGGCCAAACTTATTAAACATTCATTAGTGATGTAGTGCCTACAGGCCATAATTACTGTCATATAAGACAAAAGACAGTGGTGGTCTATGACTCCCTGTCAGAAAGGGTAAAAGGACTACGGTTCAAACCTTCATACCTTGATTCTCTGTAATCTCGGCTAATATTATAAAAACGTCCTCGTGACTAGGCTTTTATGCCACTAGCAATATTGTTTGTAATTAGGATAAGTTATATTCAAATCCTAAATAAAAGTGAGTAACAAATTAACCAGATATGGTCTCTGTTTACCATGGTTAATGAATTGCCATAAAAGACAATTCCATAATAAACTCCTAAATAAAATTTCCGTTATCTTCTATAACAGATTCAAGTTACCATGGCTGATCCTAGTGGGGAAAATAGCCACTCGAAAGAAGACGAATATGATAACGCCCAGGTTCATTTGACGGGCGCAGAACTGAAAGCTCTTGTCGACAATGCTGTTAAGGCAGCTCTGGATCGACAATACGAGGAATATACTGAATCTCGGAGCAGAACCATATCCAAACCACACTCCAAGCCGAAAACCCACTCAAAATCACACAGCAAGCCACCGTCCAAGCCTAAAAAGGACGATGATAAACACTCGTCCAATGAAAACAGTGTCCGTCAGGAGAGAGTGTATACTGATGCGTCTCGCGCCAGGGGCTGTACCTACAAGTATTTTGTATCTTGTAAACCCCGAGACTTCACTGGGGAGAAAGGCGCAGTTGACTGCATGACATGGCTAGACGAGATGGACACCGTGGTGGACATCAGCGGCTGTGCAGAAAGAGATGTGGTAAAGTATGTGTCACAATCATTCAAGGGCGAGGCCCTGGCTTGGTGGAGGTCGTTGGTTCAGGCCTCGGGAAAGGCTGTTCTATACAGCATGACATGGGAGGAATTCGTTTCTCTCATCAAGGAGAATTACTGCCCTCAACATGAGGTTGAAAAGATAGAGACTGACTTCCTGTCCTTGGTGATGACAAACCTTGACTGCCAAGCTTACCTAACGAGCTTCAACACGATGTCCCGGTTGGTTCCATATCTGGTAACCCCGGAGCCAAAGAGAATCGCTCGTTTCTTCGGTGGGTTAGCCCCCGAAATAAAGGCAAGCGTGAAGGCCTCTCGGCCAGCGACCTTTCGATCTGTAGCCGACATATCTTTGTCCCTTACTCTGGATGCGGTCCGACAAAGATCGCTAAGGAACAAAGAAGCTGAAAAAAGAAAGCGTGAAGATGATACTTCATGGAGGTCGGGCAAGAAGCACCGTGGAAACGGTGATAACAAGAGGGGGTCGGAGTCAAGGAAGGATGGGCAACAGTCTGGTGAGAAGCCCAAGTGCAAAACTTGCAGGAGACATCACTTTGGAAAGTGTAGGCTCGAATCAAACTCGCAGACTCAGTCGAAGTCGTATGCTTGCGGGTTGTGCAAGTCCAAGGACCACAAGACCGTAGACTGCAAGAAGATAAAAGATGCAACCTGCTATAACTGCAACGAGAAGGGGCACATTAAAAGCAACTGCCCTAAATATGCCAAGAAGCCTGACGAGGCCAAGAAGACCAATGCAAGAGTCTTCAGGATGGAGGCGAAGGAAGCAGTGCTAGATGATAACGTGATCACAGGTACTTTTCTCATAAATGATATCTTTGCAAGAGTACTTTTTGATTCGGGCGCTGATAAGTCTTTCGTAGATCATAAATTTTGCAAATTGCTGAATATGCCTGTCAAAACCTTAAATGTGAATTACGAGATAGAGCTAGCAGATGGCACCATAGAAACCGTCTCCACTGTGTTAGATGGATGTGTGATATCCATTAAGAACCACTCTTTTCCTCTATCTCTACTTCCCTTTAAATTGGCCGGTTTTGACCTAGTATTGGGTATGGACTGGTTATCTCACAACCAGGCCCAAATCGTCTGCAACAGAAAGCAGGTAGTGATAAAGACTCCGTCTGGTGAATCGCTTACCATTCGGGGAGATACCCAGTACGGATTGCCTGAGCAAGTGACTATGCTCAAGGCTTCAAAATGTCTAAAGAAAGGTTGTGTCATCTACATGGCACAGGTGATTATTGAAGAGCCTAAACCGAAGATAGAAGACATTCCCGTCATTTCGGAATATCCAGAAGTTTTCCTTGAAGATCTACCTGGTTTGCCACCATATAGGCAAGTGGAATTCAGGATCGATATCATCCCTGGAGCAGCACCTATTGCTAGAGCCCCTTACAGGCTAGCACCAACCGAAATGAAGGAGTTGAGGACCCAGCTGGATGAACTACTAGCTAAAGGTTTCATCAAACCTAGTTCGTCTCCCTGGGGAGCACCTGTCCTGTTTGTTAAGAAGAAGGACGGATCGATGCGTCTGTGCATCGATTATCGCGAGCTTAATAAGGTCACGATAAAGAATAGATATCCCTTGCCGAGGATCGACGATTTGTTCGATCAGTTACAAGGGGCAAGTTATTTCTCGAAGATTGACTTGAGGTCAGGCTACCATCAAGTGAGAGTCAGAGATGAAGACGTACACAAAACCGCATTTAGGACTCGTTACGGTCACTACGAGTTCCTAGTGATGCCTTTTGGGCTCACTAATGCACCGGCTGCGTTCATAGATCTCATGAATCGCGTCTGCAAGCCGTACTTAGATAAATTCATCATCGTTTTCATCGACGACATTCATATCTACTCTAAGAACCAAGCTGACCATGAGAAACACCTTCGTTGTATTCTCAAACTCCTGCATAATGAGAAACTCTATGCCAAATTCTCCAAGTGCGAATTCTGGCTACGAGAAGTCCAATTTCTAGGACATGTTGTCAGCGAGCGTGGAATCCAAGTGGATCCCGCTAAAATAGAAGCTGTCATGAATTGGCAAGCGCCAAAGACGCCTATAGAGATTCGTAGTTTCCTGGGGTTAGCAGGATATTACAGGCGTTTCATTGAAAATTTTTCAAGGATTGTTGCGCCCTTAACTTCCTTGACCAAGAAGAAAGTAAAGTTCGTATGGGGCCCTAAGCAGCAAGAGTCCTTTGATATTCTGAAGCAAAAGTTGAGCAACGCTCCTGTGCTGACGTTACCTGAAGGTACCGAAGAGTTCGTAGTTTACTGCGACGCATCACACACTGGCATGGGATGTGTGCTCATGCAGAAAGGCAAGGTTATTGCCTATGCTTCGAGACAGTTAAAGGTGCATGAGAAGAATTACACCACCCATGACTTGGAGCTGGGTGCCGTTGTGTTCGCACTAAAACTGTGGAGGCATTACCTGTATGGTATCAAGTTTGTGATCTATTCGGATCATAAGAGCCTTCAACATCTGTTTAATCAGAAGGAGTTAAACATGAGGCAACGTCGTTGGATGGAGACTTTAAATGACTATGATTGTGAAATCAGATATCATCCCGGCAAGGCGAATGTAGTCGCTGATGCCTTAAGTAGGAAAGAGAGGGTGAAACCCATCCGAATCAATGCCAAGAGCATTGAAGTGAAGAATAATTTAATTGAAAGGTTGTTAGCTGCACAGCAAGAAGCTGTGTTGGAAGCTAACTATCCTCAAGAGAAGCTGGGAGTAACTGAGGAGCAGTTGACTCTTAGCAAGGACGGAATTTTACGATTGAATGGACGAATATGGGTTCTGATTTATGGAGGACTACGAGATGTTATCCTCCAGGAAGCCCATAGTTCCAAATATTCTGTTCATCCGGGAGCTGATAAGATGTATCAGGATCTAAAGGCAAATTATTGGTGGATAGGCTTGAAAAAGTCTGTAGCCGCTTATGTAGCAAAATGCTTAACTTGTGTGCAAGTCAAGGCTGAGCATCAAAAGCCATCTGGCTTGCTACAACAGCCTGAACTTCCTGAATGGAAGTGGGAATGTGTAACTATGGATTTTATTACCAAGTTACCCAAGACGAGGAAAGGAAATGACACAATATGGGTTATCGTTGATAGGCTTACTAAGTCAGCGCATTTCTTACCCATCAAGGAGACTTATAGCTCCGATATGTTAGCCCAGTTATACGTTGATAAGATTGTAGCATTGCATGGCATACCTGTGTCTATTATCTCTGACCGGGATACTAGATACACGTCGCATTTCTGGAAGAGTTTCCAACAATCTTTGGGCACACGTTTGAATTTTAGTACGGCTTACCATCCTCAGACAGACGGTCAGAGTGAGCGTACTATTCAGATGTTGGAAGACATGCTACATGCATGTGCTATCGATTTGGGTGGTAGTTGGGATAAGAACCTACCATTAGTCGAATTCTCCTACAACAATAGCTACCATACCAGCATTAAGGCTGCACCCTTCGAGGCATTATACGGTAGAAAGTGTAGATCGCCTGTTTGTTGGGCGGAAGTTGGAGATGTCCAATTATCAGGACCGGAGATAGTGATGCGTGTCAGTGTGTATATAATTTTAGATATATTTTTAAGCCCTTTTTACACTTTTAGCCAAGTTTTAAATTTATAAAACACGATATTTACTAACACTAAACACACATATGGGCAAGTGCACCCATCGTGGACGTAGTATAGTGTTGGTAAGATACCGAGGTCGTCCAAGGACACAAGAGCTTTTAATACCGGTTTATCCTCAACGTCTAATCAAATCAAAAAGTTAGAAAAATGTTTTAAACTAAGAAAAATAAAAACTAACTAAATGCTGAAAAATAAAATAAAATAAAAACAGATAGACAAGATGAATCACTTGGATCCGACAAGTGTATTAGTATAACCTTTGATTATTTTCGCACTTTTGCACTTGTTTAAGAGATTATCTTAGTTATTGTAGTAGGCCCCTTTTTCGGAGGTGACGTTACCCTCAACGTAGTTTGAGTCAGCAAGGATACAATCCTAAAGGGTTGGATTATTGAAAGATAATGAATTAAGTTATTAATGCAAATTATGGTAGGCCCCGCTTTTGGCGGTGACGTTACCCTCGGCTAAGTAGTCTGAGTCAGCAGGGATACAGTCCTAAATAGCCGGGTTATAGTATTAATAGTAGTTAGCTTATGAGGGGGTCAAAGAGTTTGGATCCCCGCCATCCAATACCTATGGGCATTGAAGGAGATCCTACTAAATTTGACCCAGGTCCCAAGCAGGACCTCTAAACGCTGAACAAGGGCAAGACCTTTACCAAACCGTTCCCTTAACCCCCGACCAGGTAGCCAACATACCTCCATATAGACCGTGGAGATATGAATGGTGAAAATCTTTTATTTTATATAGACAGTAAAATAATGCCAAGACACCACGGACAAACGATAAGGAAAGATCACCTTCAACATAAGTAACTAGTTATTAAAGTCATTAATACAAAACCAAATAAAAAGTGCAAAAGATTAAAAATAAAAAGTATTATACTAAACACTTGTCTTCACCAAGTGATGTAAGAGACTTAGGCAAACATGGCCTTGATTGTCAAGAACTCTTACGATCAATCTTGGATCCCGAGACGACTCACACACTCTATGATGGACAATGGATGATGGTGGTGGATGATGGTGTTATGGTGGTGGTGGGTGGTGGATGAAGTGTGAGAGAGGTGGTGTGCCAAGGGATGAGAGAGAATGAAGCCAAGCTCCTCTATTTATAGGCTGAACAGAACGCTGGACACGGCCCCGTGTTCGCTGAACACGGCCCCGTGCCCGTCTGACATTCTCTCTCTTCATTAATTGTAATTGCGAATTACAATTAATGCGCCTGCTGTACTTTCAACACGCCCCCGTGTCCGCTGGGCACGGCCCCGTGGTGAGCAATGGAAGCTTCTACTGGTTTGTCTTTTCTGCTGCTTCCTGGGCACGCCCCCGTGTTCACTGGACACGGGGCGTGTTCAGGCTCTGTTCTCTTCTCTTTGTCTTGGGAGGTGCCGTTGAGGGTCCGGGCAGTTCACTTTTGTTCCTTTTCTTGTATTTATGGTAGATTTAGTAGTCTTTTTGCTTCTTTTGTGATTTTGAGCTCATTTCATCCTGAAAATACAAAAGGAAGACAAAAACACTCTTTTTCCAACATTAGTACTTAAAAAGGGTTAGTTTTATGCCTTAATTGATGTGTTTTATATGTTGCATTTTACACACATCAATAGTCTTCGAGACGACGGACAAAATTGTCCAGATTCGAGACCGTCTCAAAGCTGCCCGAGATAGGCAGAAGAGTTACGCGGATCCAAAGCGTAAAGACTTTCACTTCGAAGTAGGTGAAAAAGTGTTACTTATATCACCCTGGAAGGGGGTGATGCGTTTCGGTAAGAAAGGCAAACTAAGCCCGAGATACATAGGACCTTTCGAGGTTATCGAACGTGTCGGGTCAGTTGCCTATAAGTTAAACTTACCGGAGGAGCTCAATGGAATTCACAATGTGTTCCACATCTGCAATCTAAAGAAGTGCTTCGCTGATGAATCACTGGTGATACCACACACAGATGTGCATATAGATGAGAGCTTGAAATTTGTGGAAAAACCTTTGTCGATTGAAGATCGACAGGTAAAGAAGCTTCGAAGGAAGCATGTACCTATAGTAAAGGTCAAGTGGGATGCCCGTAGAGGTCCCGAATTCACGTGGGAGGTTGAAGCCACGATGAAAGAAAAATACCCTTACTTATTTCAGTAAATCTCGGGTCGAGATTTATTTTAAGGGGGTGAGGATGTAACACCTCGAAATTTTGTGTCCAATAATGTGTTAACACGTGTCATGAGTTTACACGTGGCATTAAATATTAAATAAAGGACTAAAGTTGACAAACCTTGAAAGTATGTAAATTCGAGGGTTTTAAATGTCAACAAAGAGTAAATATACTGTATAGTAACCCTAAACGATGCTCGTACCTTCAAACGAATAAATCATGGATCGTACGGAGCGAAACGCGGAAGAAAGTGAGAGATTACAAGCTACAGGGGTTAACTGTGTCAACATGTTTAATTATACCTCTGAGTGACCCTTTGACGAACCTGAGGCTTTGTAACAGTAAAATATACTCACTAGAGAATACTATATAAATTTCGCGAAGTTCCGTTTTAAAACAAGAAAGTTATGATCAAATTCGTATGAGAGGGGTTAAAAGCGTCAACAATAAAAGTTAAGGCTTTTCGGATAGTAATTAAACTAACCGGGGACTTAACAGTACGGGTAAAAGGCACGAGGCCCTTAACGGTAAATAATCGAGGGCCAAATCGCAAAGTTACCCCTTCGAAACCGAAAGGTCAGGTTAATGATTACAAAAGATTTGAAAATCTTGGAAATCAGGCCTCAGGCGGCCCGCCTGAGTGAAATAAGCAAGTTAATGCGGGCCGCGAGCCACCTGTGGATACGTTTCCTGACATGAAGATTCAGGCGGCCCGCGTGCATGTAGCCTGAATCTAATGCGGGTCGCGTACAAGTCCCAGATGCAGAATTCTTAGACAGACTTGTTGTTTGAAGTTGTGAACGATCATTTGAGCAATAAATGAAGCATGGGCGCCCTCTACATGCCCCCTAGCACCCAGGGCCACCTGCTGAACATCCATGATGCCTTGTAGGTTGATGTGTAATGATCTTATGCATGAAATGTTACTATAAAAGGCCATACATTGTGCATAAGTGAAACACACCTCAAAACCTGCCTTCTGATCATTCTTGGAGCTCTCAAGCATTCCTCTATCATTCTTAGTCGTGCACCAAGCTTCTGTAAGTTGCCTAACCCTTTGTGGTTTCGTTTTTCCATAGTTTTAGCCTAAAAGTCAATCCGTCGTAATTAACGATTGACTTTGCGATAAATCACGAATGGTCCAGTGATTTGTCGAATCAAAGATAGTTATATGATGGTAATCATGTAGGCATTAAAACCCTAAAAGGGCACCCTCTGATTCCCACTCTAACTACATCAAATATCGAGTCAAACGTGCTTAGAAAAAGTCAACAGAAGTGTCATTTTGTGATTTCTTGCATAATCTGTAATGTAGATGATATGTAACCTGTTTGAACACTCATAAAACATGATAATAAGTATATAAACTAATCTAAGCTTGTTTGATCTGACCATTTTCCGTTCAGACCCGGTACGGAGCCGAAAGTCGCAAAAGTTTGACTTTTGCATTGACTTCAGTTCTGACCCGTTAAAGTTTGATTTAGATATGCCTTAGGACTCTCTTAGGACCAGGTTACATGATGGTATAACCCTCTGTGACCGGTTCGTTGTTTGTCCGAGTCTTTTACACATTTCCGTTAAATGCTTAAAAATTGACCGTAACGCCCTTTTTAAATTAAAACGAGAATTTCGGACATGTGAAAGGATCATAACCTTGGTTACTGATTTCTAAGCATGTCCCTAAAATTTCATGTCAATCCAAGGTCCAGAATAGGAGTTATGCTAAATAGCGCAAATTGCGAAACTTTAAGAATTAAATAGCGCAATTAGCATAACGCCTATCTAAACCCGGATTTCGACACCAAACCTTTTACTCACTGATGTAAAATAATATTTTGGGATTTTTAATTATTTTTAACCTGCTCATAACCTGCGGTTATGGCAACGGTTCGGTAAATACCGAATATACCCTTTTCGGCCATAACTTGAGTTCTACAAGGTCTTTTGACCCGATTCCAGTTTCTACTGATTTTAATTAATAAATAAAGTATTTTAGACTTTATAAACTATTCGGGAAGCTCAGATTTCCTGTAGAACTCATAAATCTCTTTTATAATCTTTAAAAAGACCGAAATACCCCTACGGGGCATAATATGAACTTAAACTCGTTACGGGCATTATGGAAGGTATCCTACTGATACCACAACCTCTTTAAAGCATGTTGACTTAGGAAAACAGTGTAGGACTCTTACGGTTACCCGTTGCGCCTTTTGCGCGCACGGTTCGACTTATGTAACTAGTTTACATAAATTAGCCGAAACGGGTCAAACCATATTGTTTTGACCCCAAAACCCAGAGTATGATTATTATACCTATATAAAACAAGTCTTCAAACTTGTTGGGTCAAAATCACGCTCAATTCACAGTTTTCGCCTTTCACGCGATTAAACCGTAACTATCCATTGAAACTGACCGGTCTAAGCTACGGCTAAATTAAAGACCCGTTAGGATTCTAATAGGTTAAATCAAACCTTCGTTCCAAATTAGGGGACCAGTAAAAGCTATCTGCAATTTATTTCAATTTAAGGAATTATACTTGCAAAGGTAAATACTTTTAACTTATTTTCCGTTATACGGGCTTGGGTTGCGGTATCTAAAATACCGCTTGGTCGGGCAATTGACCCCAACTCATTAGTAGTTGGGTATTATCAATGTGACCCGTTTAAAAACTTGTTTTGTTGGCTTTACGCCTTTGGGGGCTTAATGACCATGTCCCGGATATCCTTGGCAGCATTTACGAATAGCCATGACCTTGACATCCCGGTGTAGGCGTACACCCGGCATTATGTCCATAACTATAAAAGTGTAGCCGTTGGTTACCCGCCACGGTTTTATGCTATGTGGTGTGTCTATTAAACTTTAACCCAGCACGACCCGGGCGACCGAACGCATAGTAACATGTAATTCTTTACAAGATTTGATTATAAATTATCCCAAGTTATAAAGAGTTTGTGCCTTGAGCATTTAAACCAATTTTATCAAACATTTTACAAAAGTGTCAGTTGAATGTATTTACCAGTGTAAACTGACGTATTTTCCCCAAAAAGACTAAATGCAGGTACTATGCGAAATTGGCTGGGATTTCTCCTTAGCATCATTAGAAGTCTCGCAAGCTTAAGATGCCTGAAGTCTGTTGAACAATACTTTTAATATTATTATTTGATCCCCTGTGGATTTTATTTCAACAATGGTGATACTTTGATATTACACTTAAGTTGAAATATATATTTATCTTTATGCTTCCGCTGTGCATTCATATATATTGTGTGGTTTGACTATAATGTTGCCAACTACGTCACGGTAATCCCCCACCGGGCCCACCGGTGAGACACGTGGAAATCGGGGTGTGACATGTGGGAGCTTCGACGATTTCACAATCTTTGACCTTTTCCGCTGGGACTTCTGTGATAAAGTCTGCAAGGACTTGACCCTTGATGGCTGGGCGTGGCCTATGCAAAATGTTGTGGCCTCCCAGCTCGATCGCCCACTTCGCTAATCGCCCGGATGTATCCGGTTTTTGTAATATCGTCCCAATGTGGAAATTGGTCAGTACTGTGATGACGTTGCCTGTGAAGTATCGGCGCAGCCTTCTAGAGGCATGTAGCAGCGCTAGCACCAGTTTCTCCATCGTTGAATATCTTGTTTCTGGATCCGTGAGCATTCTACTGACATAGTAGATCGGAGTCTGAACCCCGTTTCTTTCTACAAGCAGTA
This sequence comes from Helianthus annuus, assembly GCF_002127325.2. Lineage (NCBI taxonomy): Eukaryota > Viridiplantae > Streptophyta > Magnoliopsida > Asterales > Asteraceae > Helianthus > Helianthus annuus. The sequence continues at coordinate 40,523,375 of NC_035449.2, forward strand.
CCGAACCCACTGCCTTGTCTGATGATGACAAGTACAAGATGAGCGACTCCTTTTCGAATGGTGCGGTCAATGTTGGGAGTTCGATCAAACACTCCTTCATTTGCTGAAAACCGCTTTCTGCTTCAGGCGTCCATCTGAATTCTTGCTTCTTTACATAGTTGCGCAAGGTACTTATGAAAGGGTACGACTTTGCGGCGTGATTTGACAGGAAGCGGTTAAGCGCGGCTAGGCGGCCGGCTAACCGTTGCATCTCTTTGATTGTTTTGGGTGATGCCATGCGCTCTATTGCTTGGACCTTTTCTGGATTCACCTTAAATCCGCCATTGGTGACTATGAAGCCCAAGAATTTCCCTTCCTCCATACCAAAGGAACATTTTGCTGGATTCAATTTCATGTTCACGCTTCTCAGCGAGTTGAAAGTTTTCTCGATGTCTTTCAGCATTTGGTCCTCTTCGGGACTTTTTACTACCAGGTCATCGATGTAAACCTCAATGTGCTTCCCAATATCCCCAGCGAAGGTCTTGTCCATCAGGCGCTGGTACGTGGCGCCAGCGTTTTTTAGACCGAAGGGCATCTTTGTATAACAGAAGATCCCGAGATAGGTTCTGAAAGTTGTCTTGTCTTCGTCTTCGAGCTTCATCTGAACCTGATGGTACCCCTTGTAACAATCCAAGAAGCACTTCCACCTGTATGGCGCGAGGGAGTCTATCTTTTTGTCAATCTCAGGCAAAGAATAGCAATCCTTAGGGCATGCCTTGTTGAGATAAGTATAATCAACGCACATTCGCCATTGTCCGCTCGACTTTTCCACCATTACTGGGTTCGCGACCCAACTTTGATAACGGACTTCCCGCAGGATTCCAACTTTGAGTAGTTCACATACTTGCTCATTCATTGCTTTTGTTTTGTCTGCCCCTAAGCTGCGCCTTCTTTGGAGCTTTGGTTCAACAGAGGGGTAGGTGTTTAAGCAATGCTCGGTAATGTCGCGCGGGACACCGGTCATGTCTGTCGGGGTCCAGGCGAAGATATCCATATTCCTGAACAATAGTTTCTCCAGATGCGTTCTGATATCTGACGAAATGGCGTGGCCTATTGTTACCGTTTGCTCTGGGTACTTACGGTTTAACACCCACTTCTCTGGCTCAGTTGTTGAAACTTTCGCCGCTTTCGTTGGGCGCAACTCTTCCATTGACATTACTTCTTTTTTGGCATAGATGATCGCCACCCCCGTCTTGGTTGGAAACCCTATCGCTGAGTGGGGGGTGGAAGTTACCATGTTTAGCTCGCCCTGGGTTTCTCTCCCAATCAACATGTCGTGCCTCGATTTGACAGGCATCACCATGAAGTTTACATTTGTTGTTCTTGAATGCTTTCCGTCAGAGAGTGTGACGGGAAAGCTGATTTGGCCTAGTGGGAAAACCATTTCGTTGCAAAATCCAGACAACGGATAATCAACTGGCTCGAGTCTTGCTTTGTCATCTTCATCAAACTGGTTAAAACACTGTTCGTAGATGATATCAGCTGTGCTTCCTGGGTCAATGAAGACATATTCCGTTTCATAATGGCCGATAATACCGGTAATGACGACGGGTCGAGTGGCGCGAGGACCACCGCGCACTACCGGGAAAATGACCTGTTGCTCTTGCCATGAAGGTTCGTAAGGGCGCTTGCCTTTCTCTTTTGCGCTGTATCTTGGTCCGTTGACCATATGGGTTTCAAGGCGCCGGACTTTCTTGTGACTTCCCTCATCATGGCGTTGAAGCTGTCGAGTTTCTTTTCGCACGTTTTTCACCAGGTGACTTAGCTTCCCGCTTTTTAGCGCTTTCTCAATTTCTTGACGTAGACTATAGCATTCATCTGTCAGGTGCCCTGTATCTTTGTGGAAGTCACAGTACAGGTTGGGGTCTTGCCCCTTCTTGTTTGTCATAGGCCTTGGAGCCTTGAAATCATGATTCTCCGTCATCAACACCTCTTTTGGTGTTTTTATGAGCGGAGTCCAGTGCTTTTCTCTGTTATCATCCTTGATTGCTTTTCGGTAACCGATTCTATCAATTGTGTCGCGCGCATCTTCTCTATAGCGCGGCCTTTCGTCATGGCCCCTTGATCTTCCAGATTTCCAATCATTACCTTTGTACTTGCTGCGCTTGTTGTGATCGCGCGAATTCCCTTTGGAAAATCGGTCTTCAGAATAATAATTCTTGTTTCCAGCGAGTGATTCTTCAGTTTGCGCGACTATTTTTGCGGCTTCCATTAGCTTATCCCATTCTTTGGGCATTCCGTCTTTGCCAGTGATAGTTCTGATGAGACTATCACAGCGAATGGCTTTCTTGAAATGGCAGCGCATGAGTTGTTCACTTACGCCACCGATTTCCAGACACTCCTTGTTAAAGCGAGTGATGAAATCTTCCAAACCCTCACCATCTCTTCGCCAAATGTCTTCTACCTCAGCTGTGTCGCGCTGGTATCGTCGTTGCTGGCTGAAGTAACTCAAGAACTGCGTCTTGAAGTCTACCCATGACTTAATCTTTCCTGGAGGAAGGCTGTCAAACCAGGCGCGAGCAGCCCCGGTAAGAGTTTGAATAAACAGATGGCACCGCATAGGCATGTTCCATCCTCATATGCAACCTACGCTTGTGAAAGTTCTGACGTGATCATCAGGATCAGTCAATCCGTTAAACTTTCTAACCGTCGGAGGTAACTTCTCTCTTGAAAGTGGCGCAAGCGCAATTTTGGGATGAACTTTGAATGTTCCGCAGCCTCAGCTGGCCGATAAGCGAGGCGGAAGTCTCTTTCCGCTTCTTCAGTGTACCCAATGTGTTGTCTTGGCTTGTAGTACTCATGATATTTCTGCAAGCGATTGAAGACTGACGAACCCTCGTCATCTTCCCAAGTTGGATCGTTCGGGTCAGTCTCCTTCCATTCTTTGAAGGTGTGATGGACAGTCGTAGTAACTTTCCGTTTCTCCCCTTGTATCGCGCGTGTCATGCACGCTTAGTCGCCTGGTGAGGGGAGGCCTATTGATTCTCTCTTGGAGATTTGGCTGTGGGGGTATCTTGCGTGCCCCCTGACTCTGTGCTTGAGGAGTGACCAAGGACGGTTCTGCTATTAAGACTGCTTGCTGTGCGATCAGAGATTGATACGCTGCGTTAATGGTTGCAATATTCTTGGCGTACCACGAGGCTGGAGTTTCACCCTCTGGTAGCCCTAGTAACGCTGAAACGTTCTGAGGTGGGGCCGGGTTTGAAGGTCCCTCGCCATTGTTTCCTGGGGTGACCGTCTGAGTAATGCGAGTGATGCTCCCGCATGGTCCGCCAGTGTTTGTTACTTCGATTTCCCCAATTTCTTCAATGTGATGGGGTTGGATATTTTGATTACCCTCGCCCAACACTGTGTTCGAGTTTGCTCTGAAACCAAACTCGGGAACGATTCCTTGACCAGCCATGATCGAAGGAACAAAAACGACGAAAAACTCAGAAAAAGAAGATGAAAGTGATTGTAGAAAATCGGTGGGCGCCAATGAAGAAACACGGAACTAATTATGAGGCAAATCTGTTGGGTTTATGTTTCTACCATGATGGTTAATCTTCCATAGTTTATCTGAGCTTCGTCTCGAATGTCTAATCCTGCAAAACAGAACACCGTTACTCGTTAAGAGGGGAATATGGGGTTTCCCTCTTAACCGGGCTCCGGCGTGAGAATAAGCGACTGCTTTGGGGAGGATAATTAAGTATTAAGAGTGAGAGTAGAGGGAATGGAATGTTTAACCTGTGAACTTAGTTCTCTATTTATAGCCGGAGAGGTGTAAGAGGATATGGGCTGATGGGCCTTGGGCCGGAAGGCGACAACATAGTGGATATGCTCTTTGTCTCACTGGTGTCGACCGTTAGTGGCTTCTAGAAGTTTTCCGGCGCTGGTGCGCCTTGAATGGAGCCACGTGTCACTGTTGTCGGCCTTGCTGTCTTTCTGCCATCAGCAGACAAGTGGAGTTCGTGGGACAGATGTCTCTGTCCCCTGATTGGTGCCACATAGGCGTCCTTATGTACTTTTCATCCTTTGCACCTCAGACGATCGTGGCGCACGATTGAACAGAGCCTGCAGGATGCTCATTGGCTCCTGTTTCCTGCCACTTGTACCTTTTGTACCTTCCTACTCTGGTCTCGCGCCGCAACCTTTATGTGATTGATGCTAGGCATGAAATCAGGTTGCGCGGTTTTACAGGTAGTGAAGGCTCTTATCAGATTGCTAAGTGTCGAAATTGCAGTTCTCTTCTAGATTGGGCCTCGCGCCTCTTCATGGGAAGTGGTGGGACTCGCGCGAGGTTACCAGTAAGAGAATTGTTGAATAAGGAGTATGGCCTCGCGCGCGGCCTTGAAGAAGGTTTGTGCAGCTTTTTTGGGGCCATACCCCTTCAACAACATATTTTTAAAAAACTTAAAATTTATATTACATGTACATTGTAAACAACCATAGAACATACTGACACCACAATTTTACCTAAATCAAAAAGATAAATAGATTGACATAATGTATATAATGTTAATATATTTAAATATTTAAATTTAAATGTTAGATTAATTATGCCTAAACATTGAAACCAAATAATAAAATTCACTGTAAGATTGAAACTAAAAAATAAAATTCAACCAATGATATTGTTTAAAATATATGACTTTAAAGAGAGTTTGTCAACTCAACATTACCCTATATATACAAAAGGAGTCAGGGAATAGTGCCAGACAAACCCTACATATACAAAAGGGTAAATCGCAAGAATGGCCTTGACCCGGTTAAAATTTCCAAACTAGCCATTCGAAACGTCTTGCTGAGACGCCACCACACCCCTGTAACGTCTCAACTATTGACCAACGAAAGGGCTGCACGTGGCAAGGTCATTTGACGTCTCAGGCCAGTGTGGATGTCCCCCCGTAACGTCTCAACTACCTAGCCTGTGATTATTTGACTTTTTGTGAGACGTCAAACCAACGAAAGGGCTGCAAGTTGTATTGCTTTTCACCAATTCCCATAACCTTTCTCTCTCCTCTTTATCTCTCATCTTTCTTCCCAATCCACCCCACCTGCAACTTCTCTTCCACCATAACCATGGCTTCCTCTCTCTCCTCCACCTTCTCCCCACCCTCAAACAATGAGTAAGCTCCTGAATAATATTATCAGCATTTCAATAATTGTCTGTACGATTTTATTTCTTGCTTTCAAGTTTACAGTAAGTGTGAATTCTAAGGCTCGAAATTCTAAGGAGAAGGAGCCGGAGTAGGAGTCGGAGAAGGAGCCGGAGCAGGAGCCGGAGAAAGAAGTTATTATATCAGCGGATGATGATGAATGCACAAGTGATGATGAAGTTGGATGGACAAGTTACAACTCTTCTAGTCTGATTAACAAGTGATGAACGAAGTTGCAGGTTGGCCATGGTGAAGACTGACTTTTGCAGGTTGGCGCTCTTGTTTGTTTAAATACATGCTTCGGTAGGTGATGGTGGTAGACTGTGGTGGTTGTGGTGGGTGGAGGTTGGTGGTGCTCGGTGAGGGTGGTGGTGCTTGGTGAGGGTGGTGGTGGTGCTCGGGGTGAAGAAGATGAAACAGATGAGAGATAAAGATGAGAGAGAAACATTTCACTAAAAGTCTTGGTAGTGTGCTTTTCAGCAGTGAGAACTTAATGTTTTATTTCATTATCTCAAGAAACACATCAGATCCATTTTAATATTCATTAATGGGGAATTAGTTTTATTTTATTTTATTATCCAAGACGTTTCGTTGGTCAGAGACGTCAAAGTTTGGTCAGAGACGTCAAACTTTACTTTGGGAAAATAGGCCAGTCATGATTGATCAGAGACGTCAAAGTTTGTCTGCCACGTGCAGCCCTTTCGTTGGTCAATAGTTGAGACGTTACAGGGGTGTGGTGGCGTCTCAGCAAGACGTTTCGAATGGCTAGTTTGGAAATTTTGACCGGGTCAAGGCCATTCTTGCGATTTACCCTATACAAAAAGGAGTTCAGGAAATAGTGTCAGACAACTTGCCTGGTACTTCCCTATTGGATCAACTCATTTTTAATTTAATTTTGTTACCAGCCTAAAATTACGGTTTTGGCCGTTGTTTAAAATTACGTTTTTGCCCCTAATTCAAAATAAAATTATACTTTTGCCATGGCTCAAAATTTACGCTTTTGCCCTCAGTTCAAAAACCCATTTCTAATTCTACTCCCAATTTAAATTTATGGTTTCGCCCTCCGTCTAAAATTACACTTTTGCCCCCGTTCAAATAAAAAATATGTTTTTGCCCCTAGCTCGAAATTACGATTTTCCCTCAACTCAAAATTACGATTTTGCCCACAGATCAAAATAAAATTATGTTTTCCCCCATAATTCAAAATTATGATTTTGCACTCATTCAAAATATTTTTACGATTTTGCCCTCTGTTCAAAATTATGATTTTGCTCCCATTTCAAAAATTACGATTTCTCCCCCAGTTAAAAATTATGATCTTGCCATCGTTTTACTTTTTTTTTTTTTTTGCAAAACTATAGTACTATTTTATTTTTCTTGGTTGACTGAATATAACTTTTATTGTGTCAAGCAGTTGTGTAACACTCGCTCATTGGTCTTGACAAATTGGTATTTTACCCCCAGCTCAAAATTACAGACCTGTATTGTTTTAATTTTTTTAGCAAAACTATGGTAGTGTTTTCGTTTAATTGGTTGTCTCGATTATTTTTTTAGATCGTGTAATAAGTAGTATGTACAAGTAACCTAAATACATGCATACATGTTATGAAACTAAGAAATATTTGATTTAACGCCCTACAACGCGGGCGAGTATAGGTGTAATTTTAATTCGTCAAGGCATGCCTGGTACATGCTCATTTGTCCTGAAAAATTACAATTTTGCTCCCAGTATAAAATTATAGTGTTTCTATCGTTTTAATTTTTTTTAGTAAAAGTATGGTAGTGTTTTTGTTTTAATTGGTTGACTCGATGTAATTTTTTTTGATATCGTGTTATGAGTAGTATGTACAAGTAACTGAAACACAGACATACATGTTATGAGAGAGAAATATTCGGCTTATTGCCCCGCAACGCGGACGGGGCAAAAACTAGTTAAAGTACATTGACTCATTCTTCATCTTTTAAATTGAGGGAAATATAGTAATTACCACTTTTAAATTGTGGGTAATATAGTAATTTGACTACAATATATTAGATGTACTTGTTATCTTCTTCATCTATATCAGAGATAAAGCCCTTTTTCTGAACTATCTCTTCTCCACAAAGATCATCTATCTCTACCGGAGACCAAGAAGCCTAGACGCGAACATCTTCACCGAGAAAGTTGAGGGGTAGCCCGTGCACCCCCTGGGATACATATAGATCCGCCCCTGGTTTTGAAGTTTGTTTGAAATGAATGCTATGCGCATTTAAAATGCGCTGTTCACCATCATTTGATTCTAAGTGTGTATGATTTAAGAAGTCACATAAAAACAAGCATACAATGTTCTAAGGTAAACAACCTTTGAAGTGTGTTTTTAAGGACAAGTAGGATGACAAAGAGCCAATAAGCTTTCTCTACAAGTATTCACACCAAACAAGTTTTCTCCAAGTGGTTGTTGTAGCTGAACCAACCCAAGAACAAGAGTCACTCCTTCACTGTCCTTTTGCATCCTTTCATAGCATTAGGTAAATACAAGTAGACTCGCCGGTTTATATTTTAAGAACTCCCATATAAAGAGAGATCCTTCTTCGAGAGAAGAAAGTTGTAATGTGATTGCTATCTTTTTAGTGAGCAATGAAGAGATGATCACTACCTTATATATTAATCAGATCTTTGTACATTGGCGATCATAACAACACTCAAATCCTGTGTCTTTTGTAAATTACATTTTTATCCATAATCTTTTTTCTTCTTTTTACCCTTTGTAACTTACATTTTTTACCCATAATTTGGTAATTTACATTTTAGCCTATATGCTTTTTACCTACCTCTCAACTTTTAAACTTTGCATTTTTAATCCTCAGGTTTGAATTCCGTTACCACTCCCTTAAGTTTTAAACTTTGTGTTTTTACCCTTTGCGCTATTACTCTATTTTTAACGGCGACACTCCCTCAACTTTCAAGCTTGCTTTTTTACGCCTTGCAGTATTACCCCCAAGTTTTAAACTTCGCATTTTTGTCCCTTGCGTTATTACTCCATTTTTACTGCCATCGCCCCCTTAATTTCTAAACTTTGCATTTTTATTCCTTGCACTATCACTTCATTTTTACAACTCCTCAACTTTGAAAATTTTCATATAATTACACATCATATAACGTTTGGACTAATCAATTCAATATTTGTAATGCACCCGCGCCGCAATGCGCGCGAGTCTAATTGCTAGTTTTATAGTTAAAGAGAAAATATTTTATAATGTATAAATTATAAATATAGGTTATATTATATTTTAAAGGAAAAATTACTAAAATAGTCAAAGTTGATAAAAAAAATTAAACTAGATATGAAATTTTAGCCCTTATCAAAGTAATAACCCTTCATTTTCTGCAGTCAGAAGCTGTCACATAAGCTTCGTCGGCCAAGATTAGCCTACCCTTTTTGGTAAAAAGCGTCGGCTAAGTCTACAAGTTTGGTGAAAAGTGATGTTGGGGAAATTTTGTAAACACGGATAATCAGAGAGGCGTGTAGTCACTCTCAGATCAAAGTATTTCGTTGGTTCTCCCGAATAATTCAGTCGGATACAACTCTGATTGAGAAATCGAATAAACAGCATGTGTGTGTTATGGAATTCGAGAATGGACCCGAGTGTGACCAAGAACCCTAATTTTGAATTTGGGGATGATTTGCAGGTAACTACTAACAGGCAGTTATCGACCCCAGCCAGGGGCTCTGCCCCTTGGACCCTGCTCCTAGGGGCGCTGCCCCCTTGGAACCCCCATTCGGGCCTTCTGTCCGAACACTTTGAATTATAACAACTCAAACAAACGTTCACTCCGACACCTCCTAACTTATTCGATGTATGTTATAATTTCCTTTGCTCACCAAATTAACCCCGATTACACTAAAATATCTAACAAATGTTGACCAAGCTCGTTCTGTAAATGAAAAGAGTCGGCTCAATCCACCATTTGGCAAAAGCGCCGGCTAAGCTCGTGTTTTTGCCGGTTCAACCCGTGCTTTCGATAATTACTACTTTAGTAAACGCTAATTTTTCATGTATATTTTTGAACTTTTGTAATCAACTTTGACTTTTGGTAATTTTCCTGTAAATAAAATAATTTGGGTGAGATTTATTTAATTATATCTAAAAAAATAAATAAATAAATAAAACGTAAAAACCCAAACCTGTACGACAATATGCCTCAGAAACGATCTCCCCCTTTGTGATCTTCAATTCCCCCACAAGGAACTTCATCACTCACTCTGAATGATGCGCACAAAGGTAAACTTTAATTTCTCCTCTTCGATCTGTTTCCTCCTTAATCCACTGAATTCAATTATGCATTTCATCAACAGCATCACGTTTTCAACTTGATTCATCAATTGCATCTCATTCACGCGATTTATATGTTACTGTTTGTTTCAAATCTGTTACGATTGATTATTGTGATGAATTGAAGTCTCCATAAGCTGAATTCGGTGAAGATTTGAGTTGTTTTTACGTTTTTGAAGTTGTGTGAATTGGATCTGAGTTAATTTTGAGTAGGTTTTAGGCTTCATGAAAACACACAGAGGATTTCAGTGTTGTTATGATGACGAAGAAGATTAGTTATAGCAGGTTTAAGAAAGAGATTAGAAATTAGGTATTGATTTAGCAGTGCAAGTGCATTTTGCTAGAGAATAACTTGTATGTGAGAAGAAAGAAGATGAGGATGCATCTATGTTATTGTATTATATGCTATATTGTTAGTATAATAATATTAACACTTAAGGATTAGGGCCAAAACTTGGTCAAGGAGAGCAAATCACAACCAAACAAACATACGCACAAAACAGAATTAAACGGAGAAAGATTTATGCGGTTTGGTTGGTGTGACCTACGTCCATGGTTGCAACTAGCGGTTATAATTCTTATTCCGGTGCTCAATGAATTACAAAGGCGCTACACATCTATATACTAAGGGTATGTTTGGTATGAAGCTTTTAAGAGCTTTTAGGAGCTTTTAGCTTTTAAGAAAAAGCTCCTACTCAATAAAAAGTCTTGTTTGGTTGAAGGAGCTTGAAGCTTTTAGGTTAAGAGCTTGAAGCTTTTGGTTAAATGCTCCTACTAGTAGCGTTTAGAAGGAGCTACAAGCTTTTAGGAAAAAAATGACTATTTTAACCTTTAAAGATAATGAACTTTTTAGTTATGTTTCTTTTAGTTATGTCCATTTTAGTCATTTTATATATTTTATTAAAAGCTCCAACTACTCTGCCAAACACCTAATTATATCTAAAAAGCTACAGCCACCACTCACCAGCTACCAGCCTCCAGCTTTCAACCACCAGCCACTTTTGCCAAACATGAAACATACCCTAAATAGATTAAGAAATGTTAAATTTAGGCAACTTTCCAAATGAACTAATTTGGAGTATTAGGGTTAGCTCCCCCTAGGTCGAAGCCTCCACAAATCCCAAAATATAGTTGATAGTTTGTGCACTAGAAATTGATGGAGTGTAGGAGACTTGGTGAAACTTTCTATGATACAAATATAGCATGTAGAGTCATAGTAGTGCCCACTAGTTTTGCTTAAGTTTTATCATAGATATCAGGAGGCGTGTTCTTAATGGTGGATACCTTGCCACTAATCTATAAAAAAATGAGATATAAAAAAATTTGTACAAGTTATTGATATATTGATCTATAAACTAAAACTGAATCTAGGGCAGGGGATGAGTAAGCATGAGTTGACAGCTAGAATGTTAATTTGGTTTCATTATATTGGTGTCAACAAATAAGACTAGTAGACTACTATCTTGATCAGATGATTCACAGGGAGATACATAGGATGTAGAAAAGTTATCATGTGTTGCAATGTTGTAGAAGGCGCTAGGCGCTAGTCGGGCGGTGAGGTACCACCTATGGATTAATCGGGATGAATCGGATTGCACTTTTTAAGTATAATTTTACAATTTTATATATATATATATAGATAACTTTATACTTTTTATTAATAAATTTACAAGTTTAGGAGATAACTTTATACTTTTTATTAATAAATTTAAAACTTTAGGAACCATATATATGTAAACTAGTGAAAGATAGAGGGGGTTAAATGTTAAAATACCTAAACTTAAATGTTAAAATAGGTTTATAACTAAAATTTGGGCTTTAAACCATGGGCCAGGTTTCAAAAATTGGGTTTTTGGGTCAAAAAACATGGGCCCGATTAGTCCGATTTTTACCGATTTTGTCCGACTTTTACCGACGTTGACCGATTTTGACCATAACCGATTTTTTTGACCGACTAGCTTAAATTTAGGCAGTAACCCACCGACTAGCGCCTAGGCGCCGATTAATCGGCCGCCTAGGCCGATTTCTGCAACATTGATGTGTTGATTATTTACTGATTTTTTTGGTCTTCAATTTGGTTTGCTCATTTAACATCTCTTATGATCTCCATGTCTCATTTTTTAAGGTGTTTATGATCGGCCAAAATCGTATATTTCTGTAGCTGGGTATAAAGTTCATTTATAGAGTTGTGTTATCAAAAGGTTGAAAAATGGGGTGCCCAAATCAACAGTCTGAAGTAGTCGCAGTTTCCGGAGACACTAAAGGTTGTTCCTGTGCACCTCCCAAAACTTCTTCAGCATTTATGGTAAATTCAGAAATCGGTGCAGTTTTGGCTGTTATGAGAAGAAACGTACGGTGGGGATTTCACTACACAACAGATGAAGATCAACTAGACCACCCTCTCATCACATCTTTCAAAGAAATACGAAAACAAGTCTTCTCCTGGCAGCATCACTGGCACACCATCAGTCCAGTTATGTATCTGCAGCCCTTTTTAGATGTCATTCAATCAGATGAAACTAGTGCACCAATAACCGGTGTTGCATTGTCATCAATCTACAAATTCTTAACCCTTGAAGTTCTTGATCTGGACACCGTTAATGTAACTGATGCGTTGCATTTGATAGTTGATGCTGTGACTAGTTGTCGGTTTGAGGTAACTGATCCTGCATCTGAAGAGGTGGTGTTGATGAAAATACTTCAAGTTTTATTGGCGTGTATGAAGAGTAAGGCGTCAGTTAATTTGAGTAACCAACATGTATGCAACATAGTGAACACGTGTTTCCAGATCGTTCATCAAGCGGGCTCCAAAGGTGAATTGTTACAGAGAACAGCTCGACACACAATGCATGAATTGATTAGATGTATCTTTATGCATCTGTCTGATGTTTGTAATAATAATCAAGATTTTACTCCGGGAGGCAGATCTCATTCTGGTGACGAGGTAAATTAACGTTTCTTGTTTGACTTGAGCTTTGTCTTAATTGCTGAGTGTTATGTGCCTTATGTCCAAGGCTTGATGCAAAACTACTATCGAGCCGGGGGTCTCATTGGAAGCAGGCTCTCTATTCCTACGGGATAGAGGTAAGGCTGTCTACATCTTACCCTCCTCAGACCCTACCTTAGCTTTGCTATTGGTGGGATTTACTGAGTATTATGATGATGATGATTGTTTGACTCGAACTTTATCTGATGCCGTGTATTTTTTATGCATCTGCGGTCTGCCTGATGTTTGTGATAATAATCAATATTTTATTTTGAGTAAAATGCAATTTTCGTCCCTGAGGTTTGGTCAGTTTTGCTACTTTCGTCCAAAGGTTTGTTTTTCCGCATTTGGATCCAAAAGGTTTGAAATCTTGCCATTTTCATCCGGCTCGTTAACTCCATCCATTTTTCTCTGTTAAGGCATGCGTATTTTCGTCTTTTTTGTTAACTTAAGGGTATTTTCGTCTTTTTGGAATACTTGTACGCTATGCTAAATGCTTGTACATAAAGTGCAAAAGACCGAATTGCTCTTTACGTTAACAAAAAAGACGAAAATACCCCTGGATTAACAAAGAAAAAATGGATGGAGTTAACAAGTGGGATGAAAATGGCAAGATTTGAAACCTTTTGGATCCAGATGCGGAAAAACAAACCTTTCGACCAAAGTCTCAAAACTGGCCAAACCTCAGGGACGTAATTGGCATTTTATTCTTTTATTTTTAGTTTTACCCGTTTGATCAACCCACATAATGTATTGGAAAACTGTTACATCTAGACGTAACAGATTTTATGAGGTGTTGAGCTGGCATTTGATTATCACATACTTCTGTTTGTACAGGCCAGCATTCCGGATAAAGATCACTCATCAGCAAGTAAACCACAGGATAACGGTTACACCGGTTCAAAAATCGAGTTGGCTGGCGGTCCGTTAAATCTTTCCACCAATATTCCCGAAGTTAAGATGGATCACGAATCCACCGGTGACGTTGATCAGAGTAAAACCCATCAAGTGGCGGAACCCTATGGCGTTCCATGCATGGTGGAAATATTCAGCTTTCTGTGTTCCCTATTGAACGCTGTAGAACATGTTGGAGTGGGTCCCAGATCCAACTCTCTAACATACGATGAAGATGTCCCGTTATTCGCATTCGGGTTAATCAACTCAGCCATCGAGTTAAGTGGGCCCAGTTTGGGCCACCATCCCGAAATGTTGGCGTTGGTCCAGAACGATTTATTCCATAGCTTAATGCAGTTCGGGCTGTCTCCAAGCCCGTTAATTCTTTCTACAGTTTGTAGCATTGTTTTGAATCTTTATCATCTTATGCGGGTTAAACTCAAACTCCAGCTGGAAGCGTTTTTCTCGTGTGTTCTTATGAAGATTGCGGTTAACAAACACGGAGCTTCGTATCAACAACAGGAAGTTGCGATGGAAACACTTGTCGATCTTTGCAGGCAGCCGAGTTTTATTCATGAAATGTATGCTAATTACGATTGCGATATTTCCTGTAGCAATTTGTTTGAAGATCTCGCAAATTTGCTATCGAAGAGCGCGTTTCCGGTAAATAGCCCGCTTTCTGCCATACACGTTCTTGCTTTAGAAGGGTTAATCGCAATGATTAGTGGTATGGCGGAAACCATGGGTGACGCTGATCAGATTCCGGTTCTAGAACCGGATGCTTCAAATCTCGAACAACGTGAAGCGTTTTGGAATGTGAAATGTGAAAGCTATGAAAATTCAGACTGTTGGGTACCGTATATTCATAAGATGAAGCACATTAAGAAGAAGTTAATGATCGGGGTTGACCATTTTAACCGGGATCCGAAAAAAGGTTTTCAGTTTCTACAAGGATCGTGCTTATTGCCAGAAACGCTTGACCCGATAAGTGTAGCGTGTTTTTTAAGGTACGCAAGTGGGTTAGATAAGAATCTTGTTGGAGAGTATCTCGGGAATCACGATCAGTTTTGTGTCGATGTGCTTCAAGAATACGCAAAAACGTTCGATTTTCAAGAAATGAATCTCGACACTGCGTTGCGGGTTTTCTTGGAAACTTTTAGATTACCGGGAGAATCGCAAAAGATACAGCGAGTTGTGGAGGCGTTTGCTGAAAGATATTATGAACAGTCACCTAACATTTTTGCCAATAAAGATGCCGCTTTATTATTATCATATTCTTTAATAATGCTTAATACAGATCAACACAATACACAGGTGAAGAAAAAGATGACAGAAGACGATTTTATCCGTAATAATCGGCGGATAAACGGTGGAAATGATCTCCCGCGCGAATATTTATCTGAGCTTTACCACTCGATTTGCGAAAACGAGATTCGAATGACACCAGAACAAGGTGTCGGGTTTCCAGCCATGACCCATGATAACTGGGTCGGGCTGATTCACAAATCGAGACAAACCGCTCCGTTTATCGTATGCGGGTCGGGAGAACAGATCAACAACAAAATGTTTGCTATTTTGTCGGGCCCGACTGTTGCTGCTCTCTCTGTCGTTCTGGATCTTGTAGATCAAGAAACGGTGTTGCAAACGTGTATTGACGGATTCTTAAACGTTGCTAAGATTGCTGGTTGTTATCATCTTGATGATGTTCTTGACGGGCTTTTAGTTTCTCTCTCTAAATTCACAACGCTTTTGCTTCCGATGTCGATAGAAGACTCCATTCTTGCTTTCGGTCACGATTCCAAAGCGCAAAAGTCAACCTTAGCGGTTTTCACTATAGCAAATACGTACGGTGATTATATACGTTCGGGCTGGCGAAACATTCTCGATTGCGTTCTAAGCTTACATAAACTGGGTCTTCTTTCTGCTCGTCTAGGTCGTGATGCAGCTGATGAGTTGGAGTCAAATTCCGATGACTCGGTAAGATCTTCATTAGTCAACCCAGTCAAACCCGCATTACCCCCAGCCCGGAAGTCATTCGGGCTCATGGGCCGATTTAGTGAGTTTTTATACTACGATATGGAAAAACCCGCTCCGCAACCTTCTGAAGAACAGGTTGAAGCTCAGAAACGGGCAACGGAAATCGTTAACGAGTGTCGTATCGATAGTGTGTTTACCGAGAGTAAATTTCTTCAATCCGAGTCTCTTTTAAATCTTTCGCGTGCCTTGATCCTAGCTTCACACGAAGATGAAAACGGTGCGGTTTTTTGTCTGGAATTGCTGATTACGGTTACGTTAAACAACCGCGATCGAATTATGCTTTTATGGCAAAATGTTTACGAGTACATAGCTAATATTGTCCAGTCAGCCGTGATGCCGAGTACTCTAGTTGAAAAAGCGGTTTTCGGGCTCATCAGAATTTGTAGACGGTTGCTTCCGTATAAAGAAGAATTAACCGATGACCTTCTTAAATCACTTCAACTTATTCTAAAACTCGATGCGCGGGTGGCGGATGCGTATTGTGAACACATTACACG
Source organism: Helianthus annuus (assembly GCF_002127325.2). Classification (NCBI taxonomy): domain Eukaryota; kingdom Viridiplantae; phylum Streptophyta; class Magnoliopsida; order Asterales; family Asteraceae; genus Helianthus; species Helianthus annuus. The sequence goes on from NC_035449.2 coordinate 40,539,280, forward strand.
GGAAATTATGCATCTTGTTAAAGCAAACGCGGGTCAAATAAAGTCTCATTTGGGCTGGCGTACCATCACTTCTCTCTTATCAATCACAGCCCGTCATCCGGAAGCTTCCGAACCTGGATTCGAGACTCTCGAATTCATCATGCTGGATGGAGCCCACTTGTTACCCGCTAACTTCGTGCTCTGTGTCAATGCAGCCCGTCAGTTTGCTGAATCTCGGGTTGGTGATGTTTCAAGATCTACCAAGTCGTTGGATTTGATGGCGGGTTCGTCAGTGTGTCTGGTCAAGTGGTCTCGTGAAGCGGTTGGGGAAGAACCTGAAACCGCGCTTCAACTTTATCAAGATATTGGAGAGATGTGGGTCCGGTTGGTTCAAAGTTTAAGAAAAGTATGTATCGACTCCAGAGAAGAAATCAGGAACCATGCGGTTTTGATGCTGCAACAGTGCTTAACGGGTTTAGACGGTATTCATTTGCAAGACGATGCGTGGGTACAATGTTTTGATTCGGTAGTATTCCCGTTACTAACCGAACTGTTAGAAATTGTCGAAGAAAAGTCGGCGAAAGAGTACCGAAACATGGAAGGTACACTTATTTTATCCTTGAAACTATTGTCAAAATCGTTTTTACATTCGTTACCGCGTGTATCCAGTTCGGCATTGTTTAGTAAAATATGGGTAGGTGTTTTAAGTTGTATGGAGCATTACACAAAGGTCAAATTTAGAGGCAAAAGAAGTGAGAAAATTCATGAATTAGTGCCTGAGCTTCTAAAAAACACACTGTTTGTCATGAAATCGACCGGAGTACTTTCACCAAACGCTTCGAACGGGCTATGGGAGCAGACTTGGTTACATGTAAAAGATCTTGCACCTTCGGTGCAGTCAGAGGTGTTCCCTGATGACGAACCACGAACCGTGGTTGCTGGTGCGGTTCCTGAGGTTAACATAGTGGTTCCGTGAGGTGGGTTTGGTTTAAATTTTGATGGGCAGGATGAGGAAAGAGTTATAGTTGAGCAGGTTTTCTTATGTTTGTATACTTTAGTAGTTTGTTTGTATAAGTGTTGGTCTTTTGTTTTGGTTTTGATCTTTTACATTTGTTGGCCTTTTGGTCCATCAAAAGGAGATATAGTCCTCGAAACATTATATAAACTTTGTATTTTTTTGAACATTGTGTTACATCATAAGGTGCATCGTCTTTAGTTTCGTCGGTTTTCAAAAATCACACCATAAACAAGTTATTTATTATATCATATCAAACCATTTATTTTTAATATAATATATTAGTTTAAAAGTTATGTATGAATGGGGAAAGATCCACTAAAAAGTGGATTTTGCATTAGTAGCCTAAGAAGAATTCACTTCTTATAACTAGGAATGAAGTGTATTTTGGTACTAAAACATTTTAGTTCTTATAAATAGGAGTGTGAAAATAACATGTGATCATTTTTTGTTTTCTAAAATATACATAAAAGAAATCCAGTAAAAAAATTTAGCACAAAAAATATAGTACAAAAATTCAGCATAAAAAATTGAGGAAAAAAAATTTAAGATAAAAAAATTCAACACAAAAATTTAGCACAAAAATATAGCACCAAAATCTAGCAAAAAAATTTGTTATACAACGTAAAAATACAACACATTTTTGTGGGTTTTTTTAGTCGTCATATTTTATATAGCAATATGGTACTCAAATTAAAGAGAAAAAGACGCTCGATTTTATGGTGAAATTTTTATGTAAAAATAATGTCATATAAAAAAGTTATGAACGTTTAAAAAATATGGTGAAATATACATGTATAAAGAAAATCAATAAATAGGATTTTCTCAAAATACCCTTATATTCTTTTTTTTTTTCCTATATTTTCATGTTAACCATTAATTTGAAAAAAAAAATTCTAATCCTAATTAGACAAAATGAAATTTATTTGATCTCCCAAATCCCAATGTATGAATTACTACATAAAAATTAGTTTTGTTATTTATTATAGAGTTAAATGCTATTTTAGTTCCTATGATTTGAGCCATTTTGCCAGTTTAGTCCAAAGGTTTCATTTTTAACTTGTGGGTCCACAAAGATTTCACAGTTGTCATTTTAGTCCACTGGGTTAACTTCATCCATTTTTTCTGTTAACGAGAAGGCCAATTCGGTTATTTTATATGGCTGAATTACCCTTTTAGTTAACAGAATTACATACAAAATGACCAAATTGACCTTCTCGTTAACAGAAAAAATGGATGAAGTTAACCAAGTGGACTAAAATGGTAACTGTGAAACCTTTTTGGACCCACAAATTAAAAATGAAACCTTCGGACTAAACTGACAAAATGACCCAAACCACATAGACTAAAATGGCACTTAACTCTTTGTTATATCAAACTACTAGGTTATAACCCCGTGTATTACACGGGTTGAGTAAATAAATTTATATACTAAATAATAAAACATACGGGTTGAATAAATATAATTTGATATATTAATTAATAAAAAGTTATATATATATATATATATATAAGAACCATATAGTATGAGTTGAATTAATGTAATTTTATATACCAAATAAAGAAAATTATATCTTTAAAACCACATGTATTATACGTGTTGAATAAATGTAATATTGTTTACCAAATAATAAAATAATACATCTTTAAAAAACCTCATTTATTACACGAGTTAAATAAATGTAATTTTATATACCAAATAATAATAAAGTTAGTAAATGTAATTTTGTATAGTGAAAATAAAAATATTTATTATATTAATACAAAGTTTGGTTTTCGTGATAAATAATTTATTTTATTTAAAATGTTTTAAATTAACAATTTTGGATAATATTTTATTAGAAAAATAGAAGAATGGTATTCGAAATTTAAAGTAGGATAAAATTTAATATTAGCTCATTATTCATTTATTTATTTAATTAATATAAGATAAGTTTGGAAGTGAGGCAAGAAAATCATAAAATAAATACCTACAATGAACGACATGTGTTACACATTAATGTTTTATTATATAATATAATATAGATAAAAATTTAGATTGATATAAATAGATTATTTTGTTGTAGCAAAATTTGTTAAGGAAGTCTCAATAAATTTAACCCATTATTAAAAATTCCGTAATGTATAAATGATAAATAATATTAGTTAGAGTAAATTACGATTTTGGCCCCTGTGGTTATATCACTTTTACACTTTTAGCCCAAAAAAAATTTTTTTAACATCTGAACCGCCAACGTCTTTTTTTCTAACCCTTTTGGCCCCTAACACTAACCCCGTCCATTAAATGTTAGGGGCCAAAAGGGTTAGAAAAAAGACGTTAGGGACCAAAAAGATTAGAAAAAAAGACGTTGGGGTCTCAGATGTTAAAAAAAATTTTGGGCTAAAAGAGTAAAAGTGATATAACCACAGGGGCCAAAATCATAATTTACTCTATTAGTTAAATAAATAATATTATAAATGGGGAGGAGATTAAATTAATAATAATTATCCATAAGAAATTAAACTAAATAATAATTATCCATAAGAAATTAAACTAAATAATATTTAGTAGGATGATTATCTATAATTAATTAGAAAAAAATTAAACTAAAACAATACTTATCTATAAAACATGACATAATATGATGACAAGTGTCCTCAAAATGATTTCTTTTATTATATAGTATAGGTTTATTTCTATCCACATATATATTTTGCTTTTACGGTAACTTTTGATGTGTTAACCTCGGCCTTTCTCTCTCTCTCGTTATATTGCCAAAGCAATATGTATAAGTGCCTTTTGGGATTTTTGTTATAGTATTCCAAATATTAATTATATAGAGGGTCTTTTAATACATAACCTATTTTAAATAAGGGTAAATTACATTTTCGTCCTTTATAATTGTATAGAGGGTCTTTTAATACATAACTTATTTTAAATAAGGGTAAATTACATTTTTCGTCATTTATGTTTGTATCGGATTACAACGGATGACCTTTAACTTAAATAATTACAGTCACAGTTCTTTATTTGGAATATCTATCACACCCTACGTCCTTTGTCTCTAACCAGGTTAAAATTTTAAGTCAAGTCCATTCATATAAGGGCAGTTTAGTCTTTTTACCAATCTAATTAAAATATTTTATAAATAAAAAACAAAATTAAAAACTTATAATATATATCTCTTTCTCTCATCTAAATCTCTTAGTCATCTTCTTTCTTTATTCTTCTCTTCTCTTCTCTGCTAGAACCCCAATCCAACCACCATTTTCAAAATCAAATGTCCACCCCTCCAGCTCAGTTGGTTGTTGGACCAGTTGTTTCCTTGTGAAACTCCGGTTTGATCCGGCAAAGGTATATGGGTGTGACATGTGCGCTATGATAGTGAAAAACCCACCGAGGAGGGTTTGATCCTGAGCGTTACTCCGGTTTTCATCCGGCTGTTACTCCAGCAAGTAAAATCGTGTGGAGGCAGTACGGTTTCAGGGGGAAAGCCTTCGACCCAAGACTGGTTAACCCAGCGTTGGCTCCGCTATCTGGGCCCACGTTCTTGGATAGGGTCCGCAATATACGGATGTGACAATGATCACCATTAGAAGTTCACCTTTAATAAAAATTCAAAATCAAACATTACAAATCAAAGTCAACATCTCCTATTTTTAAAAGTCAGAATCCATTACACCTAATTCAATCAGGTAATAAACACTCAAAATATAAAATTATAGCAGTTTACGAGTAATGACGAAGAGAAATATGTTTAAGAATAACGAATTTAAAGTTCAAATTATGGCTTTATTCAGTCAGATTTGCAATCAAAACAGATGGGTTAGCAGATGGGTGGTTCTGGTGTAGGGCTTCTAATCAAACGGTGAGGTCAATGTTGTTCTAACTTCTTTTGTTATGGGTTTTTGTCTTCAGTGATGGTGTTGTTTGTTCAGTTCCGGCCAAAACAAGGTGGTGGTGGCTGGATTTAGTAGTGTGGAGGTTGGTTGGAGAGGGAGAGCAATGGCTGGCTGAGAGAAAAGATGAGGATTTATGTTTATTTATATATGTATATTTTTTATTTTGTAAATAAATGAGTCGAATTACCAATATACCCTCATGTGCAAGGTACATGATTAGAATTAACTTAAAATTTTAACCAGATTAATGTTAAAGGACCTATGGTGTAATGGGTTTTCCAAATAAATGATTGTGATTGTAATTATTGAAGTTAAAGGTCATCCGTTGCAAACCGATACAAACATAAAGAACGAAAAGTGTAATTTACCCTTTAAATAAAGAACGGGCGTGAAGCGGACGATCCATGTGCAGCTTTTGTTATGATACTTTTCTAACTTTCATAACATCAGCAAAACACTATCTACATATATATTAGATTGAATTGCAAAATTTGTCATTTATATTTATATCTCTTTTCAGGAGGTGTCCTTTATCTTTAAAATTGATTTGTTTTGTACTTTATGTTTCAAAATCCTGCACGGGTTGTCCTTGGAGGCTAACCTAGTTAGTTTTTTTTTTTTGTTAAGTCAGATCACATAAGGGTATTTTAGTCTTTTTCATCATTAATTTTAAAATATGTTAATAAATAAACAAAAAATAATTAAAAATCTTGTATATGTATGGATACATAGATATATTCCATTAAAAGAAAATTCAGAGTTGTTTTTTCACCTCTCTCTCTATCTCTCCCACTTACCACCACCATCTTCCACCACACCACCTGCCATCGTTGCAACCCACCCCACCAAGCACCCTACACCACCTGCCACCACCTAGCACCACAACCGACGCCAAACCTACCCACCATATATCATTTGCAGCATTTTGCTTATCATCGGGAACTGGATTATTGTTAAAATCAAACGAGACCTTTCGTCACCAAGAGGGTGTATCAGAGACCCTTAAACTTCTATTCATATGATGCATCAAATGTTGCCGAGGCTACCCAGTAACCTCCCGACCCAACTCAGTCTCAAACTCATCAAAACATACTGCGAATACCACCTCCGCCGCCTGAAACAAGTTCCGACGAACCACCGTCGATCCTAGCCCTACAAATCTAAGCAGTGGTTCTGGCGAACCACCATCGAATAACCCTACAAACTCGTCGCCTGAAACAGGTTTGCGTTAAAGTGGTGATGCTGAACGTTGTAAGCAAGGGTTGAAGATGGTGATTGGAGTCTTGAATTAAAAGGATTGGGTGATTTTGATTTTGGTTACAGTTAGTTTGCAAATTGCAATGGAAAAGTTTATGGTGATTTTGATACTGTGGGTTTTAAATTAGGTTGGGTGATTTTGGTTTGCAATTGAAAGGGTTGGGTGATTTTGGCGATGTCTGGAGAGGCTTTGTTGTGGTCTTAAAGAGAGTTTAGAGGGGGTGTTTGGGTTAGCTTTTTTTGGAGCAACTTATGACTTATTGACTTATAAAAGTTAATAAGTTGTTTTTTGAGTGTTTGGGTTAGCTTATTTTGGAAGATTTTGTGTGTTGAGAAGTCACTTTTGAGAAGTCAGAATTTCTAACTTCTCACTTATGACTTATCTATACTTTCTATAAAAGGAGAAATCCAAGTGACATAAGAAAAGCTGATGTGTCGGCAGGAGAGGGTGTCCAACAAGGCTTTTCTTATCTCGTTATTACATCATAAAGCCTAATATTAAAAGACTTTAAAATTCAAAGTTGGCCCACATTTAGATTCCAAAGGTCTGCCCATTCAAAATGTCTGTTATAATACGAACCACTGTCCATTCAAGCCACTATAATCAAAACCATTGTCCATTCAAAGTCTGCCCATTCAAACGAATGTAATCAAACGACTGTAACCAAACCACTGATGATTAAAAATTCAAACTTCAAAACTTCTGACGATTCAATATTATGGCTCCAAATTCAAAATTCAAAATTACAGTGGCTCCAGATATATAACATATCATCTTCTTCAATCAATTACTCTCTCTAATCAACATCTGTCCTCAACATTTTATAATCAAACATCTGTTCCCAATTCAAATTATGGCTCCACATTCAAAATTCAAACCATTCTATAAATAAGACATAATTATCTGGCTGCACATTCAAATCTCTCTCGCTGATATCTGCAAGCCTCTCTCTCTCTCTCTCTCTCAAATGCATCTTTCTCGACTCTCGTGATTCAGCCGCTATTCTCCGATTACACAATTTCGTTCGAATGTTTAATGATTTTGTTTACATGTTATCGTTCCGGTATCATTGTTCCAACATCGTCGTTTCAATGATGTTGGCCATCACACATCAACCTTTCAATGTCGATGTTGCAATATAATTGTTGCAACATCGTGAAAAGTTGCATGTGTTACATTCTTTGATGGGAGAGTTGCAACTTCAACCGACGATATGTATCTTCTATCGTGAAAATGTCAGTTGTGCTACACCAGTTGAGAAGAGACCTTTGCATTTTAGGTTTGTTTCTTATTTTTTATTAACTGTTAAGATGCATGTTTATATTATTATAATGAACTACTACAGAGAAAAATAGGAATTTAATGAAATATTTATAAAGTATTACACGCTAGGGTTAACACTTGCTAAGATTTCGTAGACTCTAGCCTTTCTCCATGTGATTTCATGCTCTCTTTTTAATTTCAGGTCAGTTAGCATGTTACAGATTTTCTGATCCTGTTCTAGAAGTTGTGTAAGAAACTCTTCTGCATTCTTCTAGAAGTCTGATGGAGGAGAGTGGAGGACTTCATCGAGCAATGCTATGTTGTTCCAGGTTTTGTTGTTATTAGTGTTGTTGATTATGTCGACTTTCCTGTTTACTTCTTGGTTTGTTCTTTGAGTGACCACATCGAGAATTATGTTTTAAGATCGCTGGTGTCTGACCAGTGGTAGAAACTGAACTTTGCCATGTAGATTTTTTGTAGGTTTTCTGATTTGGAACTATTTTTGACAGAAAGTGATTTGTAGGACGAGTTGTTGATGTTTTGAATCAAAACTAATCATCGGTTTTTATAGAGTTTAAAAAGCGCGTTTACATGGTAAATGAATCGTTTAATTTTAATTTTCATAATCTGCTTTTGTTCTTTGAATTTCGATATTTTGTCCCTTGGGTTTCTTGGTATTTAATTTTTAGGTTTTCCCATAAAAGTTGGGGTTTTGAAAAGGTTTTTGCATTAAAAGACTGTTGTTTTGAATTTTACATTTATATGTTTATATATATTAAATCTACACGTTTTCATAATTACAAAGTTCAGTATATAAACTCATAGTCACTTCACCTGTTTTTCATCACGTTTTCCTAAGAAGATATCATACTTTCAGGAAAGTCGAGTAATATAGTTTATTCAAATGGCCTCATTCACAGATGCAAAATCGGATGATTTCAAGCAGCGTTTTGTCAGGCAAATCGAGGAACAGGCGTATGAAGACAGGGCTACTCTTCAAGAGTTGAAGAGATGTTTTGATGGATTGCAGGTTGGCCTGTTCACTAGAGAGCAGGTTTCCAGAGATCTTATGCGCATGCCTTCACTTCCGTTCGTGAGCTTTGTGTTGTTAGTAATATAGAGTGCGGTGATAGAGACGTGGAGTTCATGGCGATGCTGAAGGACATACATCGAGAGGTTCAGCAATCGATGGAATTGAAGCTAAAGTTTCTTCATTCTTGCTGTTATTGTTAGATTTGAACTTTAATGTTGTTCAGTATGTGATGTAATTATTGGACTTTTAATGTCATGAATAAATGAATAAATTTTAAACTTATGAATCTATATTGCCTTTTAGTTTTACTTATTTAGTTTTTTAGTTTGATTTAGTTTAATTATTGGTAAGTCAACAGAAGTTTAATAATATGAAGGGTTGGTTTGATGACGAAGAGATAATGTTGATGTTGAATTGTGTCTGAACATCTGTTTGGTAAGTCAACAGAGGTTTAATAGTATCAACGGTTGGTTTGATGGTTAACAGATTATGTTGATGTTGAATTATGTCTGAACATCTGCTTGGTAAGTCAACAGAGGTTTAATAGCATCAGGGGTTGGTATGATGGTGAACAGATGAGTGCAAAGATAAAACAAATGTTCAGAATTTGACCATTGATAGTAGTTTTTTGAAGAATCTGCTGATGATGAAACAACTGTGTATGCTAACGACTGTTTGATTTACCACTGTTGACTAAATGACATAAATTTATATAGTATTAATCTTTGTTGTCGCATCTTCATTTTAATTATTTCAGTCATTCCTAACAGTGGTTAGGCTAATAGCAGATGTTAGACTTACCACTGTTGAGTTACACTGATTGAAAACAACTGTTTTTGAAACTTATGCTTGCCTAAAAACACATCCACTGCTAAATGGTACCGTCTGTTATCATAATTTCTGTTTTTCCTAATGACTGTTCATTTACTATAGTGCTGACTACTGACTGTCACGCATTATGATAATAGAGGTTCTGACGTGGACAGATGTTAGCTAAAAATAAAACAACTGCTGAAAGTTATCATCTGTTGTCATAACTTCTGTTTATCTAACAACTGTTTGACTTACACTGTTTCCAACGACCAACAGAGGTTTCCAAACACATTTTGTTAGACATCTTTTATTAAATTTGTAAATGTAAATAACAAATTCAATAAGGGGTGTATGTGTAAATATTTTTCATTTGTTGAAAATATGGGAAAACGAAAACACAACTGTCATTATTTCTTTAGCATTATTACACATCAAACATCTGTCATCTGACTTCTTTCAAAAATCTCTTCTTCCCAGTCATTTTCTAGGGTTTCAACTTTCTTATTCTCCGTCTTCTACACTTGAATCACTGGATGTTTTGTTGTTTTTTCTTCAACAACTGGTATGTAAATCCATATTGTAATACTTTATATTGTTTAACCGATTTTAATTCAAAAAAAAAAAAAATCAAATCCTATCTTGCTACAAATACGATTTTAAGTTTATTGCTATACATTCAAGAAGGGTTTAGTTAGGTGTTTGAATCATTTGTTGATAACATGTTAAAATAGTTATTATTTGCAGAAATTTTTTAACTCATACTCTGTTTCTATGATTAATTTCAGTAGATACTCTGTTAATACAAAAAGTTAATGTTCATCTTCGAAGCCAACTTTTTAATTTCAATGTTTTAACATCTTTACTGATTCAGGTTTTGTCATGCATACTACATTTGTCAAGTTTATTGATAACCCAGAATCTTTGAAACTGGTATGACATGTTTTTATACACATAATTTATTTTTATTGAGATATATATTTAACAGTTATTATAGTTTATATTTTCTTACACTACTTAAAAATTATATACAGGATGTACCTATAGCCTTTGCTAATCAAAAGTGGGGAGATTGTTGCCAAAAAAAATAAGTTGCGAATTATCATGAGTCTGGTAAAAAGTGGTTTGTGAGGGCCAGAATAGAAAATTCAACGCCAATAATAACTGATGGTTGGGACAGTGTTGTTAAAGATCTCAATTTGCCGAGGGATACTTTGTTGGTTTTCAGAGTGTTAGGTGATTTTGGGCTTGAACTTTCATGTTTTGTTGATGGCATGTGTGGTGAATCTTATTTCACGTTTAATCGTTATGCAAGATTTGGTTTTACGGTATGACTATTGATCTTAACTTGAATCCTTTTGCATCTTAAATCTGTCAATGCTTATTCTCATAAGTCACATACTTCACGTATAGTATTCATTTATGCAGGTAATCGAAGACTGCTTCATTAAACAATTTTACGAAAACAGCCCACCAAGTGGCAAATTTCAAATCTGTTATAAGGGTTCCTATTGGAATGTTGAAGTGTCTAAGGTGGATACGAACTTTGTATTTGCTAGAGGATGTCCGGAAATGTGTAAAGATGTTGGAATACTGGAGGATGATTTGCTTGTGTTTAGCAGAATTGATGATGTTGTTTTTGACATAGTAGTTTATAGAGATGAGACTAAGATTTGCTTTTCGAATAAACCTGAATCTGATGATGATAGTGTGCTTGAGATATCGAAGGCTGATTATGTTGAGAATGTATTCAAGGTACGTATGTATTTAGTATTAGCAGTAAAGGTTTTAATTATTTTAGCATTATACAAATTCTTTCATTAATGTTGACCAGGACATCTATGAGGATGAAGAAGTAGTGTCTGTAGGTGAAGGAAGAACCGTTACTCAGGTATTTACTAAATTATTAAAATTATTTATTTTTAATTTAACACATATAAGAATTTAATGTTTTTACAACTATTAGTAATGTTGTTTACTGATGTTACATTTATCCAATAATGTATTATTTAGAAGAAGTTACGAATGAATGCCGAATGCACGTCGAAGAGACGCATGTCTTCACGATTGAATAAAACACAAGATGTAAGTTTACCGTGTTAAAGATTGTTATATTACTATGGTTATTAAAGTTACTCTATGACAACAGGTTAAGAAGAAAGGTAAAGTTACTTCTGAGAGAAAGGAGACGGTCAAGAATATGACTAAGGGAAATGTTGCCTTACCTGTCGACACAAGTGATCATATTGGATGTTCTTCGTCTGCTCACAAAGTTAAGGTATCTATACTCGCCACTTAATCAGTATATCTTATATAAACTGTTTTTTTTTTGTTCATATATTCAGCATTCCTTTAATTCACATGTATATGTTTACTTTTTCATCAAGGGGAAAAGAGCCGCCAACGTTCAGAAAAAGCTTATCTGTAGAAATAAGATTATAAAGACTGCAAAAAAACATTCTGGACATCTTCTCGACCCTGAGTTCTTTCATTTTGATCACAAAGGAGACTATAGACTGGTATACCGTTTTTTATAACAAACTAATGATTTATGTTTATTTGTCTGACTATTATTTTTTTCCACACAATACATGTACCGTTTTCCTGTTGAAGTTGCCAGACGAGCAGGTCTTTCTGTTGATCTTCATCCTTTGAAAGTTCAAAACATGGTTGGAGTTGTAGAGGTTTATGATGTTAAGTCGGAGTTAAATGATTTGAAGCCACGTTATGCGTTGGACGGTTGGCGAAAGTTTATGACTGAGAATAAGTTGAGGTTTGGTGATATGTTGCACTTCACATACGTGTCTTCGGAACAGAAGATCATATTAAATCAAGTTACCTCAGTTTAACAACGACATTTAAGTATGTTCTGATATCAGATATTATAATTATGAATTTTTTGATGGTGATATTGTAAGTTTTTTTTTTTTTAAATTATTAACTTGATGTTTTGCTGCTATGTATAGCTAACATGATAAAACACTGCTATTAGCACTTTATGTTTTATATATAGATGATATCATGCTTCTTTTTGCTAATAGTAACTGCAATTAGTAGAAACTTGATTTATTAATCGCAAATGTGACATTCTTCTGCATTTATGGGTTTATGAATTCAGAATAATGGATGGATGTATATGACTGTATTTGGCATGATGATGTTGTGTTTCATGTTGTCAAAACCAGGGTTTGAACATCTGTTTGACTTTTGGTCAATAGTTAATGGAAATACAATAACAAACAGTGGTTTGAACATCTGTTTGACTTTTGGTCAATAGTTAATGGAAACCCATGTTAGGTTCAACAGTGTTTTGAAGAGGAAAACAGTGTGAGAAGACAGTGGATCTGATTAAGTTAAACATCTGTTCAGATTTAAATAGGTGTTTGGCCTTAAACAGATGTTTGGCCTTTAACAGATGTTTGGCCTTTTATATCAGAGGTTTGGACTTAAACAGATGTTTCACCTTAAACAAATGTTTTGCCTTAAATAGATGTTTGGCCTTCTATATCAGATATTTGGACTTAAACAGATGTTTGGCCATAAACAGATCTGTGGCGTTAAACCAAACATCTGTTTAAGGTCAACATCTGTTTAACTGGTCAACATCTGATTGACTTTTGGTCAACATCTGGTTTAATTTTGGTCAACACATCATTTAGTATTCAACAGAACTTTGAATAACCCAATATCTGTTTAGTTTGTTGTTTCGTTTTCTTGAATTCTATGTAATTTTGTAAAGTAGTACAAAAACAAACATTTTTACAAAATCCCAAGTCACCCTATCATTAAAGTAATTTTGTAAAGTAGTTTGCTCTCAACATAATGGAATTGCTGTTGAATAAAGCTATTGATCGTTAATTTATATCAATTTTGTAAGTCTGCAGTAATTATTTTTTTACTCTCTGTCAATATATGTTATGCATGGTTTTCTAAGAAACGACCCGTGTTTACACACGGGTCTTACCGCTAGTATAAATTAATAAGTCATTTTTAAGAAGAAATCCCAAACACCCCCAGGGAAGGAGAGAGAGAATAATGATGAGGTAATTAAATTATTTACACAATAGTCATTTAAATGTAAAATGACAAAAATGCCCTCATGTGCAACTCACATGACCAGATTTAACACAAAAAACTAACTAGGTTAGGCTTAAAGGACAAACCGTGCATGATTTTTAAACATAAAGGACAAAACTCGTCAATTTTAAACATAAAGGACACCGCCTTTAAAGAGCCATAAAGACAAAGGACAATTCTTGTAATTTATTCTATACATTATACAATTCTTACCGTTTTCTAACTACTGATTTTACTCATCCTATCATATCTTGTGACATAATTCGTACTCATAAAATTTTAACTTAGAGTTAAATTCCATTTTAGTCCTTGTAATGTGGGTCATTTTGCCAGTTTAGTCTAAAAGTTTTATTTTTTGCATGTGGGTTCAAAAAAGTTTCACTGTTGCCATTTTAATCCACTGGGTTAACTTCATCCGTTATTTTTGTTAACGAGAAGGGCAATTTGGTCATCTTATATGACCAAATTGACTTTCTCGTTAACAGAAAAAATTGATGAAAATTAACATAGTGGATTATAATAGCAACAATGAAACCTTTTTTGACCCCACAAACGAAAAATGAAACATTTTAACCAAACTGATAAAATTACCCAAATCAAAAGGACTAAGATTATATTTAACTCGTCTATATTTACCCAGTTATAATTGAAGAAAAAGTAATGTCCCAAGTGACAATAATCATGGAGTATTAGAACCGATAAGATCGCGGGTGAACGAGCGTACCGTCAACGCGCTGTCGTTTCATCATTGTCTTCGCACCATTCACCATTCCAATAATAAAACTACAAAAATAAACATCAAATAATCCCCTCACCGCACACCGCCATATTTACCGGCCACCTGAAACTTTTCCGATCATTTGCAGGTTCGTCTTCTCTACACCTACACGATCGATCAATCATTTAATATAATTATCTATCCCTATAATTCAGATCTGATTTCAATTCTTCTGCTATTTTCAATTGTTTCAAATCAGTTTGTGATTTTGTTCTAGATTTGTTTGAGGAGTTGTTGGCGACGATATGAGTGAAACATTTGAAGGTTACGAACGCCAATACTGCGAGCTTTCGGCGAGTTTGTCGAAAAAGTGTACATCCGCTAGTTTACTCGATGGAGGTGAGTCAAAACCCTAGGCTCAATCACTGTTAGTGTTTATGTATTATTGTTGATGTGATGATGTTATGGATTGAGGATGTGTTGATGATTTTGTTTCATAATTGAATTGGTTTAGGTTTTTGTTGATTGAATTGTTTAGGTGTATACATGTGTAGGGTTAGGATTACACAGTTAGGGATTGTTTATAAGTTGAAATTTACCAATATTTAGAGCTAATTGTGATTGTTTTATAGAAAATGTATGAGGCTATTATAATAATGTTTGAGGAAATGAAAGTAGAAACTGAAGACATTTGGATAGCTACAGTTACAGTATATGTATAATTGTTGATGTGATGATGTTATGGATTGAAGCTATGTTGAAGATTTTGATGCATAAATGAAGTTGTTTAGGTATTTATTGATTAAATTGATATCACTGTTGTGTTTGGCTTCACTTATCAAACATTTTACACAGTTAGGGATTATCTTGGGACTTAAAGTTCATTAATACTTGAAGCTAGTTGTGATTGTTGTAAGAATGTTTTTCTTTTAGAAAATATGGAGTTTGAGCATTCTTTATGATGCTATTATAATAATGATTGAGGAACTGAAGGTAGAAAGTGAGGACACTTGGATGGGTAAAAGTTAGTGTTGTAGGAAGGGAGTGTGCCACTGGTCTGCAACCAACTCAGATACTAGTCCTGTAAGATAAGACGATAGTTTTTGTAAAGTTCCGAAGATCATGATGTGGAAAGTGATTTTTTTTTAATGATTTATTGCATGTTTCCTGAATATTGAGGATTGTTGGTGCTTCTTATTGTTGTTGTGAGATAAAACTGGGATGTAGAGGCATAAGTAGTTTTTGTTTTGACTAGAAAGCGGAGATGATCTAATGATGATTTTGGATATGCTTTTAGTTGTTTGCAGGGCATCGAATGTTAGATCTCTCACTTCAGTTTGTAGGTTTTTCTAGTTTAGTTGGTGCATAGTGTATTCTACTCATTAGTATGTTTCAGTCATATTAGTTTTAATAAGTTTTTTTGACAGTTATAGAAAAAAGTTGGGACCTTTTTGGGTATGAGGCTATTGCTAATATGATACTAAAATCCCACATTAATATCAGACTGATGTTTATTGTTAATTTCAGAGCAAAAGAAGCAAAAAATTGCTGAAGTAAAAACAGGAATTGATGAAGCTGAATCTCTGGTATTGTCTCAGCTGATTATTGTTGTAACATCTCATGAACATATTATGTTTTGATACAAAAAATCTTGGTTTATTAATCCAGATACGGAAAATGGACATTGAAGCAAGAAACTTGCCACCGAACGTAAAAGCTGTGCTCCTTGCCAAATTAAGAGAGTACAAATCTGATCTGAATAATTTGAAAAGTGAAATTAAACGAATTGCATCAACAAACTTAAACCAGGCTGCCCGTGATGAACTATTGGAGTCGGGAATGGCCGATGCTGCTGCAGTATGATAATCAAGCTATCTCTTATATAAGTGTTAGACATTGACTACTTATATATATGTTTATAACCAACAAACGGTGAATGTGACAGGTGTCAGCAGATCAAAGAGGAAGATTAATGATGTCAACTGAAAGATTAAACAAGTCAAGTGACAGAGTTAGGGACAGCAGAAGGACCATGCTGGAGACCGAAGAACTTGGTGTTTCACTTCTTCAAGATCTTCATCAACAACGACAGTCTCTGTTGCATGCCCATGGAACCGTACGATTCTACACACTGTTAAATCATACTTTATTTCATAGAGAGTAAAATGCCATTTTCGTCCCTGAGGTTTAGCCACTTTTGCGACTTTCGTCTAAAGGTTGTTTTTTCGCATCTGGATCCAAAAGATTTGAAATCTTGCCATTTCCATCCGACTCGTTAACTCAATCCATTTTTTTAACGTTAAGTCAGGGGTACCTTCGTTGTTTTTGACTTTTTTTAACAATTGTCTAAAACGACAGAAATGCTCCTCATTTGACAAAGAAAAATAGATGGAGTTAACGAGTCGGATGAAAATGACAAGATTTCAAACCTTTTGGATCCAGATGCGAAAAAACAAACCTTTAGATGAAAGTCGCAAACCTCAGGGATGAAAATAGCATTTTACTCTTTCTTAAATACGGGTAGGTTTAAAAAAACAGTTATTAATTATGTTTTGATATTTCAGCTTCATGGAGTTGATGAGAACGTAGGAAAGAGTAAAAAGATTATGACAAACATCTCGAGAAGGATGAATCGAAACAAGTGGATAATTGGCTTCATGGTCACTATACTGATTGTTGCCATCATCTTGATCTTGTACTTCAAGTTGAAGTAGCTGCTGAAAGTTGAGTTTGTTTGTTTATTGGTCTGTTTTTACTGCAAGTGTGCCCTTTATTGTGGATCAAAGAAGTTTTTTTTTTGTTTGAAAGTGTTAATGTCTGTTGTGGTTGAAAAATAAGCTGTTTTGTGTGTCTATTTATTTGTTATTTATGTTGGGTGGTAATAACTTGGTGTCTATTGTATATTCGGATTGATGCTTGTTGCTGTTAATCTGTTATGGTTTTCTGAATATCATTAATTTGTATCTAGATAGTTGAGATTGAAACGATACCAAATTGTTTGGAACTTGAAATTATTTATATAAATTGTTGATTTGACGATAGTTAAAGAGAGTAAAATGTGGTTTTGGTCCTATGGTTTATAGGCTGTTATTACATTTTATAAAATCTAAATGTCTTGTAATACATACCAAGGTTGCAGTTTCACTTCACTAGACTTAACTCTATTAATCTTCTAATTAAATTCTAGTCATATGAGAGGCATGTGATGGACAAATATGTAATTAACCATCAAAATCGAAGGAAACAAAAATAAATAAAAAAAAACCTTTCTAATCTATACGTTATTATCTGTGTATGTTACTTGTTGACTAGGCTCGAGCTCGTTTAACTTTTGAAAGTTCGAGCTCGGCTCGATTCGAACTTTGTTTGTAAAGTTCAAGCTTGGCTCATTTATTATTTACTAATTAATTTATATTAAATATAATTATTAGTTTATATATAATTTAGTTATTTTTCATAATTTTTATAGATATTAATAACTATACATATACACACATAAAACAGATGGTTAATTACGTATTTGCCCATTACATGCCTCTCATGTGAGTAGGATTTAACTAGAAGGTTGATGTAGTTAGTCTAATGGAGTGAAAGTGCAATAAAACAGAAACCGGTTTTGTAAAATATTTCAATGGGTTACAAACAACAGAGACCAAAATCTCAATTCACTCTTAAAAAACATATACTTAAAAATAAAGTAAACGTAATAGGTTATATAAATGGAGAATATTTATAGTTACATTAAGAATTAATAAATAGAAGGAGAAGGCAATTAACAACGGGGATGTAGCTCAAATGGTAGAGCGCTCGCTTTGCATGCGAGAGGCACGGGGTTCGATCCCCCGCATCTCCACTTAGTATAAAGATTTTGACTAAAATATTGGTCAACTCACGATTATTTTTTTAGAATTTAATCATATACTCCTTATAAATTCATAAACGAAACATAAATATTACACATTACGAATTATTATATTAGTAAAAGATATAATATGACAAATACAAATACACCGTGTCACAAAAGTCACTACATCTAATTTTACGTAAACCTCCATCGGCTTATTACAAATTGAATGTACTCCCGTTGCAAAATTCTAACAGATCGTTTGACTTGTGTAATTGCAAATCGAGATTCTTGAGCTGGGTGAGGTTTAAAATGAACTTCCGAAACATTAGTCCGTGGTTTATTTAAAAGAAAATCAAAATGCTTCTTTCCCACACCACTAAAAATCCATGATGTTCATGTTTCATATAAAGAAGCAATGGCTGCTAATCTAAGCTTGTTAGATATTGCTCATGAGTCATGCCAACATAAAGAAAGGTGATGAGTTCAAAAATCAAACAGGTTGCCTGCCTTGATAATATTAAGAGACCAAGTTTAAATCATCGGGTCGGGTGAACCACCTAATGAAATCATACCCATACCATGCGATGATTTTCTACTTTGGGCAGTTAGCTGACTTGCAATGAATGTTCCAATAATGCACTATGAAGAAGTCTACACTTCCCTCCCTCAAGGTAGCAGCACTTCTTCAAATTAGTTGTATTAAAAAACTTTGGCATTAATATCAACTCAATGCCAATATTTTTTTAACCGCTAATTTTTCCCCTTAAACGGTTACTCCGGTGCTTTTACTTGGCATCCGGGTTGCGTGTAAATCTCTCGAAGAGCAGTGTTTTCGGCATTGGTGTGGGAGACTCCCAACTACAAGACATGGCTGCAATTCTTGGATGTAGAGCAGGTAATCTTCCTTTCAAACATTTGGGGCTCATAGTCGGCGCCAACATGAATCTGAGCAGGAACTGGAAGCCAGTGGTGGATACCTTCAAGCAAAGGTTGTCTAACTGGAAGGCGAAATACAGTCTCGTTTGGGGGGAAAATCACACTGATTAAATCAGTTTTGAACTCCCTCCCGACATATTTTTTCTCTCTATATAGGGCGCCAGTTCAAATCATCGACCAGCTGGAACGGATCAGAAGAGACTTTTTATGGGGAGCAAATCAGGAGCAATCGAAGATAAACTGGGTCGCTTGGCATAACGCTATGGCTCCAAAGGACCGGGGCGGGTTGGGGATTGGTTCGTTAAGAGAGGCGAACCTCGCCATGTTAGCAAAATGGTGGTGGAGGTTCAAATCGGAACGTAACAACTTATGGTGGAAGGTCATCTGGAGTGTACATCACGGGTCGCGGGCGTGGAATTTTATCCCGGTCAAATTGTCTGTTGCAGGTCCATGGAAACAGATAGCTAAAGTATCTCAAGATTTAGAGTCGTACGCCGTGGATATTGTGTCTTTATTCAAATGTAAGCTGGGAGACGGAAAAAGTATTCACTTTTGGAGGGATAAGTGGCTGCTGGAGGACTCGTTGAACACAAAATTTCCATTGTTGTATAACTTGGATCTGAATAAGAAGGCTACTGTGGCAGATAGAGTTTGTGAGGTGAACGGCATCATAACAATCAAGTTTCAGTGGTCAAGAGAACTAAATTCAGTAGAAGAACTGATACAATTTGAAGACCTCATGGAGGTGCTATGGGATATCCAGATTGGCGAAGGAGAAGACGTCTGGAACTGGTCGCTTGAAGGTTCCGGGGTGTACTCTGTGGGGAGTCTTAGACGCCGACTTCAATCTGAAAGATTTTTGGATTCCGGTATCGTTTACGTGTGGAACAAGTGGACGCCTATTAAGGTGAATTTTTTTTGCTGGAGAGTTATTATTAATAGGGTCCCAACCATGGATGCATTGGTAAGAAGAAATGTGCAGATTGATTCAGTTCGTTGTCGTTTTTGTAACTGTCAAGATGAATCTGTCGAGCATTTGTTCGTAGCATGCGAGTTTGCTCAGTCGGTTTGGGACTTTGTGGCTAGCTGGACCAGGTGTCCGAGGTTCTTTATCTTTGGGATTAAGGACCTTTTCGAAGCTTATAAACATGAAGTCGGTACTCGGAGATGGAAGATGACAGTCTACTCGGTTATCCAGATCGCGGTATGGTGCATATGGAAATGCCGTAACGACATGATATTTAATAACAAACAGCCTAATATCATTGGTGTGAAAGAACAAATAAGACATTTGGGGTATATCTGGATCCGGAATAGAGCAAGGGCACAAGTGATTACATGGGAACAGTGGTGCGAATTCGATTTGTCTTGTATGAGTTTGTAATATCTGTAATGGTGGCCTTTTTATTTTTTTGTTTTGTATGATGGTGTGAACTAACGAGTTGTTAGTTCTATTGATGAATAAAATTTTGTTGGCCGTTCAAAAAAAAAAAAAAATACTTATACCTCCCAAGGATTGAACCTTGGTCTCCTCTTAACCACTAAGCCATAACCTAAGTGGCCAATGCCAATAATTGGTATGGAAATTTTCACCAAGAAATCTGCAGTTATAGAAAGCACAATCGAACAAAGGCCGATTAGTGCATGTACCTCTTTGTCTTTCAGCTATCAACGCCATCATATGATGCATGACCGTCATCACTTTTAACATTATTTTCACGAAATTAGTAAAATAATGTTAAAATTAGTGCAATTTCACTTTTACTCCTTAAGGGTCCACACATATATAATATACCCCTTATTTTCATTGTCTGAATTTGAAAAGAATAATATAAATATGTCAAATAAAAAAAAGAGTTAATTACTATTTTCGTCCCTATGGTTTGTCAAAAATCACTATTTTAGTTCATTAGTTTAAAAATTGTGATTTCAGTCCCTGTGGTTTCACTTTCGTAACCATTTCAGTCCCTATGGTTTCACTTTCGTAACCATTTCAATCCATTTACTCTGTAAGTACAGGGACTGAAATTGTTACGAGGTGAACTGAAATGGTTACAAAAGTGAAACCACAAGGACTGAAATCACAATTTTTAAACTAATGGACTGAAATAGTGATTTTTGACAAACCACAGGGACGAAAACAGTAATTAACTCTAAAAAAATAATTAATATAATATAAAAGGTATTGCAAAAGCTTTTTGATTTATATACTTCGTTACAAAACTACACTTAATTGACGTAATATTTTTTAATATAAAAATCAGTTTTCTTTTAAAAACTCAACGATAATACTATATAATTATTTCAAATAGATCACTTTCAAAGTCACAGTCTCGTATTATTAGAAGTCGTATAAGAACAAACACACATAGTTGTACAAAATCATTGTTCTCATATACAAAAATTATAATGCAAAAAACAAATTATATAAGTTGTCAAAAACCAAAAATCTACTAGGATCTATCGATAACTTGATCATCCCGATCCTGTTCTTGTTTCATCATGAAAAGAAGTTGATGAGTTTGTAGGCGAGTCTCCGTTAGTTATAGCACCCGTGTCAACATCCTGGTTGCCGAAAATAGATGCAAACGAAAGCGGATTCGACGTTGAACTTTCCTTTTTTAGACCCTTTATTGTTCTCATCGCGTCTATTGTTCTTCTATATACATCTGAAGTTTCTACCTCAATTGATGTGGTGGTTATTGTATTTGCAGCATTATCTGGTTTGCTAGATGATTCTTCCACTACTTCAGCTTCTAAAGGGAAAAGGAGTTCAAGATTTTCCTCGCATTCATGGACCAATCTAGTAAGTGGTTCGGTTGTGAAAAAGGGTTGGCGAAGGGTAAGTTGTGTGAAATGTACGCGTAATAATCCTCCGGTTCGTTTGTCATACTTCTTCAAGATTTTTATAATCCCTGATGAGTAAAACCAACGGATGCAAGGATTACTCGCAGTGTTGGATACGGGAATTTCAGAGTATGTATGTATGCATAATCATTACAAAAAAAAAAAAAATGGTTATACAGAGATGTCAATTTCAACCCATTTACGAACGGGTTGATTTGGGTATGTTTTATTGCTAACAAATTAAACGGCTAAAATTTGCTTTTAGAAAAGGGTCGAACGGATAAAAAAGTTGCCCAATGTATATTTTTAAAGCATGTAATCTTCTAAGTTGTTTTATTTGAAAAACAAATTATTATTGAAACAACTTTTAATATAAAAAAAAAGTTAAAAGTTTTAAACAAAAAGCGTTATCCGTGCCGAAATTTCGCATTTTGACCGTTAACCCGCCCGACCCATTTATTTTACCACCTATACTTTAAACGATATTTTATAGCAGGTAATTGTTATTCTTGAAACATTTAAGGAAGCTATAGCATTTGAAATAGGAAAAATGTATTTGAAATAAATATTCTGAAGTTGAAAGTGGGGTAGGTACCTGCAAAGTTTAAGGAGCTATAGTTTTTGAGAAGCACCATCTCCCCATGGATAGTGACAAAGTCTTTGCGTATCGCCATCATCTCATCACTGTATTCACTTTCCGATGAAAAGTTTCCATCTCTCCAGCTTTTCTCCTTCACTCTCTCTATTCTTTCCTTTAACTCCTGATCAAATCAACGAGTTATGAAATAAACGTGATGCAGGCAGCAGAGTGATCAAGACATATATGATTCGGAATTCATCAAACTGAGTTGTAGGTAGACGACAGTTACGTATTCAATCTTCAAGAAAAACCAGTTAACCCACAAAATGCCAAAAATGAAAACCAGTTTGAGGAGCTTAAAAATGATCAGTATCAAAGTTTACAGGTTACATCTCGTCTCGTGATGAACAAAACGGTTTCCATATCCTTGAAGCTGTCACACATAATGGTTCTAGTATAAGGGCATTAATTACCTTTAAGAAATAAACCATGTATCCAGTAACATAACTAACGTATAGATGAGTATACTAAGTTAAGTTGCAAACACTTATCATTCGATAGGTTCTAAGCAGTCTACAGGGCACAGATCTTCTATTTTCTACTGGTTCAGACTTAATTAATGGTTCAGACCTCTACTGGTGGTTCAGACTTAAACAGTCCCCCTAACCCAAGTGTAAGAGAATAAATAAAATAAAATAAAAAAGAAAACCTTAAATCGGATGACGAATTCTTCCTCCTTGTCAACATAAAAATCATTAAACTTGTCAATTTCTTCTTCTAAAACCCTGACAAACCACTCCTGGAGTTCAGCCAAGTGGGGCGGCAAGGGAGGAAAGTTCCGATCAACGGCGGCATCGGCCGGCGGCGGAAGATGAGGGTGATCGTCGTCAGCGGGATTAGGGATGTGTTTAAGGAAGCTCTTGAGAAGTTTGTAACACAGGTATTTGTCCCTCCATTCAGGTAGGGTTTGTTCCAGATGAATGCCCAATTCTTTTCCGAATTTCATCTCTTTACACAGACATCAAGGGTTGGAAATAGATGATGATGATCATCATATCTGTCTGTGGATTTTCAGAATATTGGATTGGAGACGAATCAGAATAATAGGAATTGGAACAGAGGAATGAGAATGAGAAATCGTAATGGATGGAGGAATATTCTTCTTTTTCAAGTACCCACTGTTTCCTCTATGGATTGTTTTGGGAATCTATTGGCACACCGGGTGATCATCAAAAGTCCTCTATCCATTTATGTGGTAGAGGGCATCAGGGGTACAAACCAAACGTTCGATGAAGAGTTCGTAAATCATTTTGCGGGAAGTTTGTTTGTGTTTGTGCATTTACTAAACAAATGAACACGAACAAGAAATTTCGTTCGTTTAATTGAACGAACAAACATGAACATAGGTTGTGTTCGTTCGCTTATGTTCGTGAACGTTCGGTAGCGTGTTCGTTTGTGTTCGATACTTTATTAGTGTTTTTAGTTTTTATATTTAATTAAATACTTCAAATTCCGACAAATTAAATATCTGATAAGTGTCGATGTATTATATATTCTGTTCATGAACGATTGTTTGTGTTCGTTTGTTTCCATTTGTGTTAATGAACATTCGTTTGTGCTCATTTGTGTTCGTCAACGTTCGTTGCCTAAAATTAACAAACAAACACGAACAAGTTCATTTACTTAACAAACGAACACGAACATAAAATCTCGTTCGATAAGTGTTCGTAAACGGTTCGCGAACACATATATTTCTTAACAAACGAACACAGACAAGGTTTTGTTCGTGTTCGTTCGGTTCGTTTGCAGCCCTAGAGGGCATCATCTATATGAATTGAGAATGTAGAAAAGCTAGGGTTCTTCGTTTCTAAATTTGTGTCTTTTAGGTTTAGGATGCAATTATGATAAAATTGAACATGGGGTATTATTTAGGATCATGTTAGGATAGTTTGTTTTAATTTTTAGAATTTTTGGATATTGTTAGGTTTTAATATTGAATTATTAAGAATTATATATTTGAAAATTTCATAGTATAAAAATTGTAACTTTAATTAGTGTCATGAGCTATGACAATCAATTCCCCCCATACCTATCCGTTGCGGTTCGGGGTGTGACACTGGCCCTAAATCCTTTATTTCCCTTAGGAACCGGTAAAATACTCATAAACAAACATTTAAACCATTCCAAACAGTATTTACAACAAACAACTATCAAAATGCGGGTTTTTATACATAATATTATGTTGTCTTTCAGACACATAAATTCTCGGAACAAGTCTAGCCATGAATCAAGAAGAGACTAAAGATTAGCCATCTTGTCGAGACTACATCACCCATAAGCCTAAACCCTACAATTTAGGCCTAGTGTTTCTTCATTGGCGTCCACCGCTCTTACTACTACTTTTCATCTTTTTTCTCTTCGATTTCGGTCAAATGGCTAATGCAAACTAATTAGTCCCACCTTATGATTCGATAACCAAGTCCGCGGTTATAGGAACCACCCCGCACGGTCCCGACGCCCTTGACAGCGGTACGAACAAGTAGGACACGATACCCTCCATCATCTCGACAACACTACGCGCGCAAACCCTGACCCGTCCATCCAAAACATGGACCAAACTGCACAACTCTTATCATTGTTACTAGAAGGTGAAACACTCGCTTCCTGGCTCATGAAATAGCAAACAACAATAACCGCTCTGTACGCGCAGATGGTTGCTCAGACTCCACAAGGACCAACTGCGCGCACCTTAAGCTACGGTTCCCCACCTCCTTACCGCGCATTGACACACGTGTTGGCTGGTTACACAAGTGGGGATCGACTTCATCTTAGTGATAGGGATGCTCGCCATACCATAAATATTTCGCGCAGCGCATGTGCAAGAACACTAGTCTATAAGCGTCTGCAATAGCGAAATATTCTCGTTGAAGAATGAGACACGCACACCAAAGAAGTCGATGATTCTTACTACCCTACGTACGAATAAACTTATGATATCGCAATCAACACAAGCGTGTATCCTACCACCAAAGTTCATGGTAGCCATGCCGCTCACAGACCATGCCCCCGCACAGTTTATAATCCGTCAGTGGGACACGATTACAGTCAGGTCTACACGTCGGTAGCAACCGCAGAACAATAAAAATTTATACTAGGTATTGCGCTAGCACCATTAGAGAAGGTGAAACTCCCACCAAACATTGGAAAATTCACAGGCTTGTCATATTATTTAAAAAAAACAAATAATATATCAAAATAGTCATTAGAAAAGAAAAAAAAAACTAAAACAAATAGTCATTATTATTCAAAACTTTTAAATATCCATCGTCCAAAACGGACCTTCAAATAATAAGTGGGACCTTCAAATCAAAGGCCCATACTCCATAAATATAACCAACACGGCAACGCAAAAGCCCATACTTCATATCCTAAAAAAGATAATATTTTTGGTTCTAGATTTAACTCATTTAAGAGCCATACATTAGCTTCATATCTTAAAAAAGATAAAAATTTTAGTTCTAGATTTAAGAGCCATACATTAGGATATAAGTTCTAATTCATTTTATCTAGATTAGCCATACATTAGGATATAAGTTTTCTAATTCATTTTATTATCGTGTATTATAATGTATGTATTACAAGGGGTTGGTTCCGGTACAAACCATATTCATTCTACAAATCGTAAGAATAGATCCTAGCACTTAAAAAAAATAAATTAGCACATACTAAAACAATACATGCACAAAAGTAACACTTTTGAATTATATTAGCACATGAAAATTAATCAAGATAATTGATTTTAGCACATATGTAAAATGATATCAGCACTTTTTTTTATAAGCACATTAAAAACAAAAGAAAGATCCAAACAAAGAATTAATTGCTTGTTAGCATAATTATAAGGATTCAAGATAATTGATATTATTTAGTTTATCATTTTACCATTTCTCTATAATTAGTTGAATACCACATGATACTTTTTAAATGGTTCTTACAGTTTGTATATGAAATATGATTTGTATTTGATCCCATTCATGTATTACAATGCTTAAGTTAGACCCAAAATTTAAAAACCAAAGTATACACTTGCAAATAAAGTTAAGTATATATGAATACATGAAGAAAAGAGAACGTGGTAAACAATTTGCGTATAAGAAGGTAGAAAGTTGGTTCAGTTTGTATATTTTAGATAGGGGCGGACCTAGTGTAGGTCTAGGCGTAGCCCGGCCTACGGTTCAACTTTTTTCCGGTAGTGTAAATTTTTTTATTTTTTTTTTCGATTTTTATACTAAGGACACCCTAAACAACTACCTAAGGTGAAAATAGGTGAAGATGAAATGAAATCAAAATTTTCCATCGACGGAAACGGAAACGTTTCCGGTCGACCTCCAAAAAAATTGTTTAAGATGGAAAAGATAAAGTATAATAAATAATAATAGTGAGGAGCATTGGAAACATAAAAAGCAAAGCAAGTTGGGATGCCAGAAGTTATATCCAAGTCAATAGTCAAACTATTGCATTTAACCATTTACTCTATTTTTTCTTAGAGTCCAGTATTAATAAAACCACAAAATGTTGTAAGCAAATATTTACCAAGAAAAAAAAACAATTTACTTTAATTAATATCTAAACATTTAGTATATTTAATTTGTTACTGTAAACATTATATGTTTGTCTTTTTTTATTTCTTTGTTTATCCTTTTTATTAAGTATATTATGCCTAGTGGAGATAGATATGATCGGGTGGTTCCGCTACTGGCACGATGATACTCCGGTGGTCCGTCAGTTATCCAAATTTGCCGTTCAAAAAAAGTATTAGATTTACTTTTTTTTTTTTAATTTTTGATTCTTTTTGTTGTTGAATATATTTTTATTACAAATTATATCTATAAAACTTCTTAATAACATTTAAAGTTTTATAAAAATAATTTATAACCTTCTACTGTGTGTTTCATACACTCATTAGTAAAAAATGATAATCAATGTATATAGAAATAAAATTATATTCGGATCTTGCAAGTCAATAGTTTTTGTTCTCACATTTTATTAGAGAGTAACACTCTATTATAGAGTATGGATTATAAAGAAATAATTAACGATTTTATTTTCAAAAATAGTTTCGATATAAATATGTCTATACCTAACAATACATAATTTCAACCCGTGTAACACACAGATGTGTAATTATATATATTAAGACTCATTTTTACTAGCCGCTGAGGTCCCCTAAGGGCTCTTGAATTCTCAAGGGACAGACCCTGGTTAAAAAAAAAAAAAAAAAAAAAAAAACAAAACTAAGGGCCCATTTTTACTACCCGCACAGGCTTTTTAATTCTCAAGAACGACCACAAGTAAAAAAACTGAGGATCCCCCTCAATTTTTCTTCTAGGTCCGCCACTGATTTTAGAACACTAGTATTAATCCCCTGTAGATAAGATTGTGTCAAGCAGCACCAAGCCACATCGCTGCCGGTGACAATTAGCACCGAAACAGCTCATAAAACAAAAAAATATAAAAATGAAAAGAAATAAAAGTAGGCATAAAAGATGAAAAATATAAGGGATTAAAGTTGAAAGTGAAAAGTGTTGTGGTCAAATTGTAAAAGATAAAAAGTATAGGGGTTAAAAGTAAAAGCAAAAAAGAAAAAAAAGCCGCAAAGCATAACATATAACCATAAATGCATATGCAACTTGGTAGTTTATAACTTTATATATATATATAGGGAGAAGATCATGCGAGAACCACCTTTTATTGCGAGAACCGTGAGAACCAATGCGAACACAACCAAAAATGCCTAAAATAGTTAAAAATCACACAATTTTTTTTAATATTTTTTATATAAAAATCGCTACTTTTCGAAGCAAAAAAAATTTTTTTTTTTAAATTATTTTTTTTGCCACTAAAAGTAGCGATTTGAGCATAAAAAATATTAAAAAAAATTTAGATTTTTTTATATATTTTTTAGAATTTTTTAGGTTTTTTGGGGGTTTAGTTTTTAGCATTTTAGCTTGGGGGGTAGGTTTTTGGGGGGTGGGGGAGGGGGGTTTAGGTTTGTTGGGATTGAACACTGCCAAAGGAACAGATAATGAAAGCCAAAACTGGATCAGAGCAGTGGATCCAGAATAAGCTGATGTTTGGTTGCAAGTCTCTCCCCTTGAAAGTGGTTTCAACATCTGCTAACCTCCTATCTGCTGATCATGCAATCTGCTGACCTACAACTGTTGATCAAGTCAAAAGTCTGTTGAAGAACTAAAGCTCTGCTGCTCAATCTACTGCCTTGTTTCAAGCACTGCTGATCATGACAAGTACTGCTGGGTTCACAGCAGTGGAAGGATGCAGCAGCAGTTTATGATTGCTTTATGTATTAAAATGTAATATCAGTAGTTAGCATAGCAGTGTTTGTATAGATCAGAGGTTAGAGTTTGTTAGGAGGTTAGATGTCACTTTCATGGTGACGTCAGCTTAAATGCTCAGTGGTTTGCAAGTGCCTATAAATAGAACAGTACTCTGTACTGTTCTGTTTAGCTCATTCACCATCTTCTTCCTGCACGAACAAACACTGAGCTCGGGCTGAGGGGGAGTTTGCGAATCATACATGCATTGTAATCAAAGTTTGAAATAAATTTAATCTTTTGATTCTGTGTTGAAAATGTATGATTGAAAGCATTTCTTCTGTTTGATTGTGAAAAGTTTGTTCCATTTAATTTCCGCTGCACAACTCACTCATAATTCCATCTTAATTCAAACACAAATCACAAGCAATCCAAACTCAGATCCTAACAAGGTTTTTTTTTTTTTTTTTTTTTTTGGGGGGGGGGGGGGGTTAGGTTTTTTGGGGGGTTTTAGTTTTTAGCATTTAGCTTGGGGGAGGGTTAGCTGGGGGGGGGGGGTTAGCTGGGGGGGGGGGTTAGGTTTTTTTAGGTTTGTTTTAGCTATTTTAGGTTGTGTTCACATTGGTTCTCACAATAAATGGAGTTCTCGCATGAGCCCCTCCCTATATATATATACATGTGAGGTTCATTGAGTAACACTAAAAAAGTGGGGAACCGGGAAACACTCTTAAAAATTCAACTTAACATGTTAAAAAAATTTTGAAATTTTTTTCAGCGCTTTTCTTTATAAATACTTGTAGAAACATTTTTAATAAAAAATTAAAAACTAAAAATAAAAAAATAGTTAAAAAAGGCTAAAATTTTCTTTTTTTACAAAAATGATTTTTTATTAGAATAATTTCTAACCATTTTTATAAGGAAAAGCGTTCAAATTTTTTTTTAAAAAAATGATTTTTAACATGTTAAGTTAATTTTATAAGATATATTTTTTCTAACTGTTTTTAAATTTTTTTTTTGTATTTTTAGTTTTGGATTTTTTTTCATTAAAAATGCTTTTACATGTATTTACAAAGAAAAGCGCCGAAAACAATTTAAAATTTTTTTATTTTTAACATGTTAAGTTGAATTTTTAAGAGTGTTCCCCGACTTCCCATTTTTTGTAGTGTTCCCCAATTAACCATCCCATATATATATATATATATATATATATATATATATATATATATATATATATATATATATATATATATATATATATATATATATATATATATATAGAGAGAGAGAGAGAGAGAGAGGAAGGTTAACGTACATTACGGCTTAACGTACATCACGTACGACAGGTAATTACGCACGTTCATTTTAAAATCACGCACGTTATAACTCAAAAATCCAAAATCACGCATGTTGAAACACAATAATCATGCATATTGAAAACATTAATCACGCATGTTATATAACAAATCACGCACGTTGTTGTACGTGAAGTACGTTAAGCCGTAATATACGATATACTTTTTCTATATATATATATATATATATATATATATATATATATATATATATATATATATATATATATATATATATATACAGGGGAGGGTTATCTTGAGAACGCTAAATATTGCGAGAACCGTGAGAACGAATGAAAAAACCAATCAAAACCGAATTTTTTAATACAAACCTCATTGTAATTAAAATACAACATCAAAAAAGAATTTACAACATCAAATAATTCATTTCTCCTCTCAAAATCACTGTTACAAGATTTTTACATATGTGTAAATATAACAAATTTACACATGTGTAAATGACAAATTTATATATGTGTAAATTTTCTTTATTTACGAATTCACGTAAATTTAAACGTGTAAATTTAATTTCTAACATTGTATTTGAACAATAATGATAAGTGTAAAAATAAATTTTTAATTTGAATTGTTTTTTACCAAGTTCTTGTGGTTTTTTCATTTGTTCTCACGGTTCTCGCGATATTTAGCGTTCTCATTTAAACCCTCCCATATATATATATATAGGGGAGGGTTTAAATGAGAACGCTAAATATTGTGAGAACCGTGAGAACAAATAAAAAAACCATGAGAACTTGGTCAAAAACAATTCAAATTCAATTTTTTTTTTCTACACTTATCATTATTATTCGAATACAATGTTAGAAGTTCAATTTACACGTTTAAATTTACGTGAATTCGTAAATAAAGAAAATTTACACATGTGTAAGTTTGCCATTTACACATGTGTAAATCTGTTATATTTACACATGTGTAAAAAATCTAAAAAGAGTGATTTTGAAAGGAGAAATGAATTATTTGATGTTATAAATTCTTGTTTTGAAGATGTATCTTAATTACAATGAGGTTTGTATTAAAAAAAAATGGTTTTGATTGCTTTTTTCATTCGTTCTCACGGTTCTCGCAATATTTAGCGTTCTCAAGATAACCCTCCCCTATATATATATATATATATATATGGTTCGGCTACAAAGTCCAAATTTCCTAAAAAGTGTAAAAAAGTCATAAAACACTATAGTTTCAGTCATAAAACACATCTAAAACCCGCAGATAATAGAGTGAAAATTACTAAAACATCATATTCAAACTTTAATAGTCCATAAAAACTTCAAACACACCATCGTAGATCTATAAATATAAAACACAACATGCTAATCAACATAAAAAACACAGTAATGTTTGTCATTCCATAATCAAAGCCTTATCATCCAAACACAACACAAAACCTACATATATGATGTTTTAGTAATCTTCATTATGTTAATTGTAGGTTTTTGGTGTGTTTTATGGTTGAAATTATGGTGTTTTATTACTTTTTACACTTTTTAGGAAATTTGGACTTTGTATCCAACTCCTAGCCATATATATATAGGGTCAAGATATACTAGGAATATAGTTTTTTGTTAGGAAAGTTAGGAAACAATCATATCCATTAGATCTAAAATAAATGGCTAAGATTAAATGGGTGGAATTCAATAAAAAAAATGAGGCTTATGGGTTTGCTTAAGGGTATTCTAATCCATCCAAGCAAATAGTTTATCTCTCATCCAATCCCCCGTGTTTTTAAAACGTTAATAACTCTTTAACACGAC
This sequence comes from Helianthus annuus, assembly GCF_002127325.2. Lineage (NCBI taxonomy): Eukaryota > Viridiplantae > Streptophyta > Magnoliopsida > Asterales > Asteraceae > Helianthus > Helianthus annuus. Next base: position 40,570,978 of record NC_035449.2, read on the forward strand.
ATTATTTTTTTATAAAAATTGTACCATTAAAACGAACGTTTTTAATCTTTAAAACCGACTATACTATTGCTATACTTTTGAAAAAAAATTGGAAACCTAGATGCGTAAAACGCAATGAACAAAAAACAAAATTGATTTTTTTTTCTAAAACGTAATGGACAAAAAACACAAAAGAAAGTGTTCTTTCTAAAATGCAATAGACAAAAAACACAAAATAAAGGGTTTTTTATTTCTAAAATGCAATGGATTAAAAATAGAGTTAAACTTCGGTTTTGCTCCCTGTGGTTTGGTCGTTTGAACGGTTTTACGCTAATCATTTAAAAATTGCACTTCCTACATTTGAAGGGAGCCAATGTTTTTGGTCAAAGCCTCGTCTATGTATGATATTACTTTTGGTAAACAGTGTTCAGTGTTTTCAAGATATTCAAATTCTTAAACCTGAGCATAGTTACGATAGACATTTTTAACCTTTTAAAGCTTTTAATACCTCAAGCTTGGTTTTTAAAAAGATACCCTATGAATGAGGCGTTGGCTTGGTTTTAAAAAGCGAGAGGCACACAAAAGTGCCGAGGTATAAAACTGAGGTGCAAAGCGCAAAAGCGGCGGACTTTTCGTATCCAAGGCGCAAGGTGATTATATAAAAAAATTATATATCCCATGGGTTTTTAGCATCCCTTGTCCAGGTGATAGCTATAATAAGGTTTATATATGATTTTACCTAACCTACATGTACAAGCCAAAAAACCTATCGTTCAACACTTTAGTGCATAAAAACACCCAAAATACACAAGTTGCACACTCGGACCCAAAATAAAACCAAAAATTGCACTTTTCTTGCTTTTGGTAGAAAAAGCGTGCCTCAAAAATAACTTTGTGTTCATTGTTTGTGGTTTCTTTTTGAGGGAGTGCTACTTAATAAGTTTGTAGTTTTTATACAAAAAGTCTTGGGCACGGCAAGCTCATCTCTCGGCTCAACTAAAATTAAGACTTCAGGTTCAAGTTATAATCAGACTTGGCTGGTCAAATCATGTTGAAGCAGCTTCCAAATTCTAACCTGCTCTAGCTAGCTTTCTTCCTTTTGCCCATATGCATAGATATTTGTTTCTATTATGAATCAACAGCCATAGCTATTGATAGCTAATATCGGACGATAGCGACAAGCTAGGTACCTATACGTTGTTTTATATGTATGCTTAATAAAAAAACCTAAAATCCCGCTATTCCCATTAAAACAGAAAAAGAAAACCCTAAAATCCCGCTATAGAGGCGCTAAAATCAAATAGCGAAACATGTGTGCTAGGGGTGTAAACAAGCAGGGCCAAGCCTGAGCCCGACTAGGCTCGAGCTCGGCTCGGTTCGAGCCTACTTCTTTGAGCTCGAGCTTGAGCTCGGCTTGTGAGTAAAACCCAAAGCTCGAGCTCAGCTCGAGATATTTCGAGAACAACCTCAAACGAGCTAAAAGCTCGGCTCAGGCTCGGCTCATCAATGTTATCAGCATTATTATTATATTATATGTAAAAAAACTAAAATTTTGTTTGGGCTCGTTTAGGCTCGCGAGCCTAAACGAGCTTTGTATTTCAAGCTCGAGCTCGGGCTCGTTAAGGCTCGGCTCGTTCGAGCTTTTAACCGAGCCGATCACGAGTAGCTCTCGAGCCTCTGGGCTTGTTTACACCTCTATGTGCTACGCTACGCTATTCGCTATAGCGCTCGCTATGAGCACCATTATTAACTATGTCAACAGCTAAGCAAAATTTGCTCATTTCATCACAGTAACCACCATTTAAAATTTATTAAATACTGAGATCGAAGTTAGCCAGATCAACAACATAATGCTGACAGCTTCAATCTCAAAACTGAACATTCTTCAATCTCAAAACTGAACACACCCAACTTGGTAGGGAATGCGGGACAAAAAAAATACTTACACTGCCTGTCTCGCTTTAATGTCTTGAAGCCGAAGGGTTACGGCTCTCTTATGGGCATCCAACCCCTCGACCTCAGCCATTGTTGCCACATGTGGCCCCAGCTTTGCAAGCCCTTCTTCTGTCAAAGACTGGATGGTTATGTACTTCAAGAAAGAGTCTAGTGACACCCCACTGTACATGCGTGCATACCCATAAGTCGGAAGCACGTGGTTAGTCCCGCTAGCATAGTCTCCCACACTCTCAGGGGTCCACTGCCCTACAAATACAGACCCTGCCAAACAAAATAGTCAAAGACGCTTTATGGTAGCTACTATAAATTAAAGTACACGAAAGGTCCCTGTGGTTTACCAAAATTTTGGATTTGGTCCCTAGCTTTTCAAAAGTACACAAATGGTCCCTGTGGTTTACCAAAACTTTGGATTTGGTCCCTAGCTTTTCAAAAGTACACAGATGGTCCTTGTGGTTTACCAAAACTTTGGATTCGGTCCTTAGCTTTTCAAAAGTACACAGATGGTCCCTGTGGTTTGCACTCTGTAAAACATTTAGTCCATAGCCAACAAATCTGAAGGTTTCAGCAAGTCGAAGGACTAAATGTGTTACAGAGTGCAAACCACAAGGACCATCCATGTACTTTTGGAAAGCTAGGGACCAATTCCAAAATTTTGGTAAACCACAAAGACCATTACATGGGGCGTTATTTTACAAAATTTTTGAAAAAAAAGGGTTCCGGCGTTTTATTCAAAACGCCCAAACAACAACTTGGATGGATATGAGAACTTTGACTGACCAATGGAAAGGGACCAAGTGGCCTGACAACTCCACTTTTGCATGTGATTGTGTACGCCACTTTTGGTTTCTTTTTTTTTTTTTTTAATGATTGAATGGGGGTTATTGGCATAATGCCCCACTACGTCACTTTTGCTATAATGCCCCAACGCTGACTAGGATGCCACGTGTCGGATAATGCCCTATGGTGAGGGCATTATGTTTGTTCACCACTACACATGGTCTAAGAATGTGGGTTACACCAGCTTTCTTCGCACAATATAGTACCTCCTACATGATGTCATGCAGCACTTTTTAATTAAATTAAATAACCAATATTCAAATAACTATCTCATTCAGGTTAAAGCAAATACCTTGCAGATGCTTCCGTCACTAGAAGGAGGAGTTGCAAGCACTATCGTTTTACATCCAGCAATCTGAGCTGGCTGATGTACACAGTAAACTAAGGTCAGCTTACACTACCTAGCTTGGATATAATGAGGTGGCAAGATGGGCGGCCCGGTAACAGGTCGAACTGGGTCGGGTTGAAACAAGTCACTTTTTTTCGAGTAGTGTTGACCCGCAAACACTTTTTGTCCATTTCTTTAGATTTTTATAACCAAAAAAGTCATTAATCGATGAAAGTTGTATATATCATAGTTATTAATAGCGCTCATAAGGAGCACTATAGCGAATAGCGTAGCGTAGCACTCATGTGTCGCTATTTAATTTTAGCGCCTCCGTATCAGGCAAATAGTGGGATTTTAGTTTTTTTTGCATTGATATAAATAGCGGGATTGTATAGGTGTAAAATAGCAGGATTTTAGGTTTTTGTTAAACATACATATAAAATGTTTCTAAATTTTTCTCCTAGTGTGTCGCTAAACATAAAATAGCGCCTGCTATTTCATCGCTATCGCTATGTAGCGTATAGCCTATAGGTAGCTTGTCGCTATCATCCGCGATTCGCTATCAATAGCTATGATATCAAACAAAAACTTTGGGTGACCTTCAACATGTTTTACTCGTTTTTTTCTTTTAGCAAAACTGTTTGATTTAATAAAACACAACTCAAATCAACCCTTTCATAAGTAATCGAGTCAAAATTGCCACATAGATATATATGATGATCAAGATATAACTTTTTTCATACAACAGCAAGCATAAGAGCTGTTGATGGTAGAACTGCAGTGCCTCCTGGAACATAAAGACCAACAGAAGCAATGCTCCTTGCCACTCGTTTGCATCTCACACCCTGAAAAACTCGAAAACAAATAATACTAAGGGGTTGTGTGTTTAGCTCTTAATGAGGCTCTTAATGGTTCAGACCTCTTACTGATTCAGCACTTAATGGTTCAGACTGTTTGTTTCGCAAGAGATGTCTGAATGGTTCAGACATTTGCCTCTGAATGGTTAAGTTTTATACTGAGTCTGAATGGTTAAGACATCTAATCTGAATTGGTCAGACATTTGCCTCTGAACGGTTAAGCATTATACTGGCTCTTAATGGTTCAGACCTCTTACTGGTTCAGCACTTAATGGTTCAGACCTCTTACTGATTCAGCACTTAACCATTCAGAAGTTGCCAAACAGCCCCTAACTCAAAAGTTCAAGAATAAGTGAACAACAAAATTGGCGCAATTTATACAACTAAGGGGGTGTTTGGGGTTGAGTTTTGAAAATAGATTATGCGTTTTGAATAATCAGAATCAGATAATTAGCTGTGACAAAACGTGCTGCAGAAAGATAGTGTTTGGATTTGATTATGTTGTTTGATATCACAATAATCAGATAATCAACATTGTTTGGATTTGATTATGTTGTTTGATATCACAATAATCAGATAATCAACTATTTGAGTGTTTGGCAAGTATATATATTTCAAAAAAATAAATAAGTAAAAACGTAAAAAATCAGTTTTTGGATTATCACGTTTTCCTGCAGCAAGGGGTGACCTACTTATGGATTATCACGTTTTGAACTCTACAAAACGTAAAAAAATCACTTTTTATTAATTTTTTACCAAACACTCAAAATAGATTTTTTACGATTTCAAAACACAATAATCAAATAATCAGGTTGAAAACGCAATCCCAAACACCCCCTAAGTAACATACTTTCATATTCTCCACAACTTTCTCAATTGGCTTTTGTGCAGCATGAAATGCAAAGATGTTGTTGTATGCCACATCAAATGATTCACGAACAGCTTCATCAAGCTGAAATAGGGTTAGACTTTAGATATAAGTTTTTATGTTTAGAAGTTAGATTGCTTTCAAGACACCTGATCATTATAACAAACCGGTTGAGTAAAATGCTGTTTTTGTCCCTGAGGTTTGGCCAGTTTTGCGACTTTTGTCCAAAGGTTTGTTTTTTTTGCATTTGGATCCAAAAGATTTGAAATATTGCCATTTTCATCCGGCTCCTTAACTCCACCCATTTTTCTCCATTAAGTCAGGAGTATTTGTGTCTTTTTTGTTAACTTGAAGGGCAATTTGGTCTTTTTCAGGGGTATTCAGTCTTTTTACATAAAGTGAAAAGGACCGAATTGCTCTTTAAGTTAGCAAAAAATACGGAAATACCCCTAACCAATGTTGCAGAAATCGGCCTAGGCGGCCGATTAATCGGCGCCTAGGCGCTAGTCGGTGGGTTACTGCCTAAATTTAAGCTAGTCGGTCAAAATCGGTTATGGACAAAATCGGTCAAAGTCGGTAAAAGTCAGACAAAATTGGTAAAAGTCGGTCAAAATCGGACTAATCGGGCCCATGTTTTTTGACCCAATAAACCCAATTTTTGAAACCTGGCCCATGGTTTAAAGCCCAAATTTTAGTTATAAACCTATTATAACATTTAAGTTTAGGTATTTTAACATTTAACCCCCTCTATCTTTCACTAGTTTACATATGGTTCCTAAACTTTTAAATTTATTAATAAAAAGTATAAAGTTATCTCCTAAACTTATAAATTTATTAATAAAAAGTATAAAGTTATCTATATATATAAAAAAATTGTAAAATTATACTTAAAAAGTCCAATCCGATTAATCCGGATTAATCCCTAAGCGGTACCTCACCGTCCGACTAGCGCCTAATGCCTTCTACAACATTGCCCCTGACTTAACGGAGATAAATGGATGGAGTTAACGAGCCGGATGAAAATGACAAGATTTCAAACCTATTGGATCCAGATGCGAAAAAACAAAGCTTTGGACGAAAGTCGCAAAACTGGCCAAACCTTAGGGATGAAAACGGCATTATACTCTAAACGGTTGTAGGCTAAGAGATTATATTAGGAAAAGTGCATGCATTGATGTATCTATACAAGTACCTCTGGATCTGGAAGTTCATTCACATTTTCGATAATATTTTCTAGTTGCACTTTGTCGAAGCGTGAAGTATATCTGCAAAGGGACATGCAAAATATCATTTGTGCAGCAAAGTAGTGAATACTGATGGTCTCATCGATATCAACTTTGGTTCTTCATTAATTAAGATGGGTACAGAAAAAAAAGTAAAAAAAAAAGAAGCACAAACTCTTTAACAGCATTGTCGCCTCTAACGCGAACATCATCAACAATGGGCTGGACCTGAGATAGAACAATTGTCCGTTTAACCATGTTACTAACAATCTTATAAGTATAGAGCAACTAACTCACCACACTGAAAATTGAAGTGAAATCTATTCGCGGTCGAGCTTTAAGACTTTCAACCTCCCTGTGTGTGAGATCAGATAACTTATACGACTTCATTGCACATGTAACAGTATTAGAAAGAAGCTCTGCAACAAAACCAAGGCAGGAACATTAAAACCGATTCACATTAACACTTAGCATTTAACAGAAATTACAGAATCTTTGTCAGGGGTGTTCAGAATTCAATTCGGATTCTTTTTCGAAACTCAACTCAATTCGATTATCAAGAATTTGAATTTGATTCAATTTGAATTCAAGTCCAGTGAATCGAATACGAATTTAAAATTTTATTTTCGATTCGATTGGAAATTCGATTTAAATTATACATATTTATTTCTTATATTTATATACAACACACATAAAATTTAAAATTGGACTACATACTAAACTAATCTATAAATTCAATCTAAGTGCTAAAATAGCCAAGTACCAAGCCCAAATAATTCATAACAAATTTACATATTTTAAATGAATTTGAATCAAACCGAGTTCTATTCGAATTCTGAGTTTTTAATCGAATATGAATCGAATTCGAATTGAAGTTTTAATTCGAAGATGAATTTGAATCGAATTGGCCAACAAATTTTTAATCGAAATCGAAGAAAGTTGATAAGCACGCTAAAGCTTGTGCAGATAACCAACATGTTTTTGTCCCTTTTGCCTTTGACACATTTGGCTCCCTAGCGCCAGAAGCTATCCAATTCCTGACAAGGGTCCAACGGGTCATCCACAACAATTGCTCAGCCTCAGGGGGACGGGGTTTTGTCTTTGGTAGATTAGGGTTTGCAATTTAGAAACAGGTGGCGGTGCAGCTGGTTGCCCGTCTACCTTCTGTTTTGATGTAACTTGGCAAGTATGAATGAAATAACAATAGATTATTAAAAAAAATTACTGAAAAAAAAAATTTATTCGAATAATTCGAAAATCCGTTATTCAATTCGATGAACACCCCTAATTCGTGGTAGTAATGTGTGTCAGTTATACCTCGTATAAATCCTCTCCGAGTGTTGAATAATAACTTGCTGTAAATAAGCAGAAGCAAAGGGAACATGATTCAGGTTAATATATCATATATGTAAAGAGTATAATACACACATATTATACATAGGGTAAAGTTCTTGTACAAATAATCTTAACATACTAAACATACAAATTGAAGGAAAACTCAAAAAGACAAGGTGACATTTTTGTAATTATTCAATAACTATCAAAGTTACTTTACAAATATACCTAAAAAAACCTAACCACTCCCCCCACCCCCAAAAAAAACCTAACCCCCCCCCCCACCCCCAAAAACCTAAAAAAACCTAACCCCCCCCCCCCACCCCCCAAAAACCTAAAAAAAACCTAACCCCCCCCCCCCCCCACCCCCCAAAAACCTAAAAAAAACCTAACCCCCCCCCCCAAAAAAAAAAAACCTAAAAAAAACCTAACCCCCCCCCCCCCCCCCCAAAAAAAAAAACCTAAAAAAAACCTAACCCCCCCCCCCCCACCCAAGCTAAAATGCTAAAAACTAAACCCCCCAAAAAATCTAAAAAAAAAAAAAAACACACAAATTATTTTATTTTTTTAACATTTTTTATTAAAAAATCGCTACTTTTAGTAGCAGCCAAAAAAAAAATTTTTTTTTTTTGCTAACGAAATGTAGCGATTTTTTTAATAAAAAATGTTAAAAAAAAAAATTTGTGTTTTTTTAGGTATTTTTGGTTGTAACTTTGATAGTTGGTGGTAATTACAAAAATGTCACCTTGTCTTTTTGGGTTTTCTTTCAATTTGTATGTTTAGTATGTTAAGATTATTTGTATTTGATCTTTTGTCATTATACATATTCTGTTGATAACACATCAAGGAAAAGTGATAGGCACAAACATGAGAGACACTACAAAGAGAATTGGACCTTGATGAAACAGCTCTGAAGGGGCCAATTGTTGACCGGCGTAAACAACAAAAACTAGACAGACCAGAGCTCTGACCGAAAACCAGTGGACTGTATGCTATAATTGACATTGACATTATAAACAACTAGAATATGCTGACGACTGAGACTGACGGAGAGAATCCTGATATCTACGAAAAAGAAAACTCAAAATCACAAACCCTAGATTCAACAAAAATGCATAAAAACATTAAATCAACAACAAAACATACGTTTCCTAGACTTCAATTGGACAACTACTAATTCATAAATCCTAACTATATAAGACGGATCACAAACAAAACCTAACAACTGTAAATGGTATGAATATGAAATATGAAATTGTATTGATTAAGTCTGTCATAACTTGCTACTCGCTAGTCGGCCGGTTTGGTGAGGACTAGCAACTACTCGGAATTAATCGGATCGAAATTTTATATGTATATTTTATTACTTTTTATAAATATGTATATATATACTCACACATCCTTATCAATATAATTCTTAAAATGGTAAAAGTAGTTCAAAATTCAACCCAAGCTTACATATACTTAAAATTCAAACATTAACATATTAATTCAAAAACTTTAAAGATCAAATACTTCAAATGTGATATGTGCTCTAGTCACGTTCAGAAGCATATTACTTCTTATTTTTATTTGTTAGTTAGTTTCCTATTTTTATGTTTTTATTGTTTAGTGTTTCCTTCAATTAAGGTAGATAGTGGGTGGAAAGGTATTCCCATGACCATATCCACGTACTCTGGTGCATGCATTTTGTAAATCTATTTAAGTAGTGTTTTTCCATGAATGAAATTATGAATGAAAAATATTACTAAGTCTTAAATTCTCTCTAAATTTTATCTAGTTCCGTCTTGTTTCTTTTGAGTTTAATCCACTCAACGGATTATTTATCACAAATCCGATTGGTACATATCAAAATGTACTTAAAAATTATAACTTAACTACAAGTCTATATCAATCGCATTAGTTCAGAATTCAGATTTGTTATAAAGTATAAACTACTAAACTAGAACTTAAAAATTATAATCAACTAATCTGATTATACAGTAGTACTTAACTTAAGCTGTTAAGCATAAGAAATCAACATCAGGGCAGGGTACTACAGTGTAAATAATAAACTATAAAGTAACCTGCATTGAAAAAATCTAATATAATAAACTATTATAAACTAACATGAAGGTTATCACCGGAGGAAAAAGGAGCCGTTATATGGCTGATGTTGAGGCAGCGAGGACTGGACGGAGGAAGAAGCAGCCGAAGTAGGGCAGCGCCACCGGAGGAGGATCGCCGGAGGAGGGATATGTAGCGGCTGATTTGCTGGAGTCTGGAGGAGGAGGCAGCATATGACGTAATGAAATTGGGGTAGGGAGAGAAAAATGGGCTAAAAGTTTTTAATTGGGCCAATTTCATAAGGTTTTTTTGGTGGGCCGAGTAGGGGCGAGTTGCCCGATTTGGGCCGACTAGGAGCGACTAGCTCCGGCTTAGATCGATTAGCGAGTAATTGACTGGTTAGTGAAAATTTACTCAGTAGAGGTCTGATTTCCGATTAATCGGCGACGCAATTTTTGCAACAATGGTCATAACAAGAAAATGATCCCTCTGTATGTAGGGAGGAAGAGGAACCAAAAAGAAATAACTAATTACATGTGGGTACACCCAGTGTTGTAAAAATCGCGACTAGTCGGCAATTAATCGCTAGTCGGCAATTAATCGCTAGTCGGCCAATAACTGAGTAATTTTTCGTTAACCAGTCCATTAATCGCTAGTTGGACCTAGTCGGACAAGCCAAAAATCGGCGATTCCGATCAGATTCCGGCAAAAAACTGTATATTCCTGGCAAAACCTCTAAATTCAGGTCAGTTTCCAATCAAACCATGTGAATTCCAACAATTAATCTTCTATACTTAAAAAATGAGTTGAGTAAGAGTTAAAAACCTAGCTACTTAAAATATTTACCTATAAAAATGTGTATATGTATACATAAAACTGAAAATTACATATAAAAAAACCCGATCCGATTAATCCCGAGTAGTCGCTAGTCCCCACCTCACCGGCCGAGTAGTGACTAATGAGTTCTCCAACCTTGGGTACACTTATAATTGCATAAGGACATCTAGAATTACATGTAGGGATCTCTAGTTAACAACTAGGTCCTTGTACTATTTACAACTAACACTCCTCCTTAAGTTGGGGCATAGATATTAATCATGCCCAACTTGTTACAAACGGAGTCTATTTGTGCCTTCTGGAGTGGTTTTGTGAATATATTCGCTAGTTGTAATTTCGTCCTAACATGGATTGGCTGAATCGATGAGGGATCATTTTGAGTACCGACTATCTGATCTATGATTAGGTGACAACCAACCTCAATGTGTTTAGTTCTCTCATGGAATACTTGATTATTGGCTATACGTATAGCTGATTGATTATCACAGTACAATCGCATCAAGTCCTCAGAGATAACCCCAAGTTCTCTGAGAAGACGACGAACCCATATCATCTCTGATGTAACATCTGTCATAGCTTTGTATTCTGATTCATCACTTGATCTGAATATGGTGTGTTGTTTCTTACTCTTCCAGGACACAAGGTTTCCTCCAACAAAAACACAATACCCAGTGGTGGATCGACAAGAAATAGAACAACCTGCCCAATCTGCGTCCGAGAATCCAGGTATACGTCCATCTCCATCTTATGTGAAAGCACCCACACGACAATGACCCTGATCAGAATATAAGATCCCTAGGCCTGGTGTGGTCTTGAGATATCTTAAGACATGGAGAACAACATCCCAGTGTCACGTGTACGGAGTGGCCATGAACTGACATAGGACACTGACGACAAAGGAGATATCTGGTCGGGTGACAGTTAAGTAGTTAAGTTTTCCGACCAATCGTCTGTATCGCTCAGTATCTTTCATTGGACTTCCGTCCTCTGGAAAGAGCTTCCTCATAAGAAGCATAGGACTGTCAACCGGTTTGCAACCTAGTAAGCCATACTCAGTTATCATATCAAGGACATACTTTCGTCGACAGAGAAGTATTACTTGTGGGGAACGAGATACTTCTATGCTAAGGAAGTACCGAAGTCGACCCGAGTCGCTAATCTGAAACTGAGTCTGAAGGAACTATTTGAGCTCGGTAATCCTTTCTTCATCATCCCATGTAACTATGATATCATCCACATAAACAACCAAGACGATCCTTCGTCCTTGATGTTGTCTGAAGAATACGGAGTGATCATATGTACTACGAACTGTAACGCCCCAGAATTTAATTATATGCGTTTATATATAAACTTGCTATAGTATGTTATAAGAAATAACTAGGAGATGAACCTAGCTAGAATGTGAATTAGAATTTTAACTAAAAGAAATAAGTTTTGGCCATTTAAAACTAAGTGTGCATATATGAGGGGTGAAATGTGTAAATAATGAAAGTTAAATTATTAAATACACTAAAAACACACAACACACACATATGTGCGTGTTTGGGTCGCCAGGAGCAAGAAGGAGAAAGAACTACCCTCATCTGCACAAAATTGAGCAAATTGAAGCCCTAATCATGGCCATAACTCTTGCATGTTAATGAATTCTTGATTATCTAGGCCTACTAAAGCACAAGGTAACAAGAATTTTATGTTTTGGTGATCTTGGATATATGGGGTTTCAAGAAATCTTTGAGTTTATATGAAATTAGTATGATAATGAACTAGGATCACCATTTAGAACATGATGATTGCTTGAAATGTATTAAATTGATGTTAGAAGTGAAAAACCCACTTAGGGGACTGTAGATCCCAAAACGTATCCGGATCACAGTGGTTGGTTGTTTTAACCCACAACACCTATTGATTAGGTGTTTGAGTTATGTAAAGTCAAGAAGAAACAAAGATGAAGGTGAAGCTAATGAATTAATGAATACAACAAGTGTTGTATTGAATCCAAACAATAAGATATAACAATAAACAACCTTGGATATCAGATTTGAGCACTAGATCAACAAGAGAAGGTAACAACACTAATATTCATCAAAGAGCCAAAAGCTTGGCTAGGTTACAATGCTTGGGGTATTTATAGTGAACTCCTAACTTGCCAGCAAATTTATAAATTTGCTGGAATCTTAACTACACCAAGTCAGGATTACTACTTCTAGACAATTACAAAATAAGCCCCTAAACATTCAAAAAACCTACAAACTACAATTTAAACTAATCCAGCACAAGTATCAACGATCTCATAAGCTCTAACAATATCCCCCCTAGATCGTTGCGTACTTGTCTTCTCATTCTTCGGTAGTAACCGCTGGATTCTCAGTAGCTTGCTTTTCGGGCTCGGTTGGATTTTCTTCAATAACTATTGTTTCTGGTGGTGCCACGGTCTCTGTCGGTGCTTCCGGAGTTTCTTGAGTAATATTAGCTTCACACGTTGGTTGGTCCTCCTTAGTGGCCTCATATGTGGATGAGGCCGGAGGTGTTGGTGTTGTTTGTGAGGTTGTGGTGGTTGGATCAGCTGTTGAAGCAGAACTTCCTTCCTTTGTTTGCTCGTGCTTCTTTTTCTTTCTTGCTTCTTTCTTCTTCTGCTCCTTTTCCTTTCTTTTCTCCATTTTATCTACCATATCAAGCATTTCTCTCTTCAATCTCCAGGCGCGTTCTACCGCTCGTTGAAATAACGATGCCTCTTCCAGGTTAGCATTTCCTGCTCCGACATTAATACGGCTGGCGTTCAACATGGTTAGATCTGAGAGCCCGAACTTAAACACATCCATCGGATCCAAAATGCGAATATCCACATTGTCATTCGACCTGATTACAGCTTCACCGGTTTTACTGTCGTAAAACCATTTCTTGAAATCCTTTAGAGCGACAGAGATTTCTTCTGGAAGCTTAATTCTAGTGACAACTTTAGCTGGGTTGATTACCCACGTCACTTTTCCTTTGCCTGTAACAGGATCGATGGTGGTTTTTGATACTCTGCGTCTAGGGCGCTGCGGAGTGTGATTTTGAAAACCTTTGTTACATTCTTTGGCGATTATTCGTTCAAAATCCCTCCCAATTCCTCTGTCTTCATGGTTTAGTAGATCTAGACACCCAAGTTCTCGTAGATCCCACCTTGGAAGAGAGAAGAGATCAAATCCAGTTTCAAAGTACTGAATTACTCCACCGCGTCTCTTTACCACGAACATTCCTCTAAGATTATCATACATCCAACTGATAATCTTATCAGTAGTCTCAGATTTTTCAACTTTTATAACTTGATGAAAATCAGGAAGTCGTTCTCTTTCCTTTTTGAACCATTCAGGGTGCTCCGGAGCGAATGTTTTTCCATTTTCTTGCTCGTATAGAACTTCATCCTCGAGCCCCCATTCAATAAACTTTGATGGCATGTCTTCCCGATCTACCTCTTCTTCATCACTTTCATCACCTTCCGATATTTTGTCAACCGACTCTAACCGCTTCTTCTTTGCTTCAGCCTCTTTTTCTTTTCGGGATGTTTCTTCTTCAATAAAAGCATCAAAGTCAAAGATCTCGTCGAACGTGAACATTGGCTCGATTTTCATTTTCTCACACATCCCTTGCATCATCCTGTACATTTTCTCCAGCCCTGCTTGCTGGAATCTGATAAATTTGGACTGCTTCGCCATGTACGCAGTCATATCTTTGTTTTTCTTCCTCTGGTCTTTAATCTTTTCCCTGAGGATGTTGGTATCATTCACTTGATTCTTTAACAAGCAGATTTCTTTTGCCACTGACGGCCCGGAGTCTTTGATTAATTTGTCGTACAACTCTTGGAAGGGACGGAGCCTTTGCGGAGCAACCGGAGGCCTTGAAATCCTTGTAGGTTTTACTGGTGACACATTTGATGGGCCTTGACTTGCTTGAGCTTCATCGGGATCAACAAGTATGGTGTCAACAAAATCATTCATTGTTTGAATCTCTTCAGGTATCGTTTCGGGCCTTTCTGTGGGAGATATTTCTTTACGCTTTAAACTCTTCTCTCTTTTCTCCTTTTCTTGCAGAGCGTGAATTGCTTTCAGATCTTTGATGTGTTGGCGGTGCTGCTCTTCAGATTCAGCTGCCCTTATGGCTGCACCCATGAAACGTTCAGAGCTTTCTGTTGTCTTTTTCTTCTTGGGCAGTTCCCCTTCAGCAGGTTGTTTTTCTTTTCTTTTCCCTTTACTTCGTTCTTCTCTTGCAGCTGCTTCTGCTTGAGCTTGAGCAGCTTTCTGCTGTTTTTCTTTTACTCCCTCTTTGTACTTCTGATAAGCTGCCTTGACAATTTGTATTCTTTCTGCTCGGTACATCCAATCGTGCAGTAACACCCATTCATTGGTCTTTATTTCAGTATACTGTCGGCTAGTCGGGACATGAAACTTGTAAACATTTCCATCATTCGGGAGATCCTTGTGTTGATCGTTGATAAGCAATTGAATGAATCTAGGGTACATCGCCCACGTAGCTCCGTTTGCATTTCCACGCATGTAGTTGAATATTAAGCCCGAGAAGTTGAACTTCTGATTTAGGCATAAATTCAACATGGCCGCCGACCATTCTAGGTTCAATCCATCATATCCACCTTTTCGATGAGCTAGACTCATAGAGATCACATGAACAATGAATCTCCAATCTCGGGTGAGTCCACCTCTCTTGATTTCTTTCTTACTGCGGAAGTCTCCAGCATACCCCATTCCTTTAAAACCATCGAGGATATCATCTTGACTTAGACTTAACGGATCCTGATCACTGTCTTGGAACTTCAAAACTCGGCGAATCCTGTCTTCAGTCACCTCCACTCTCTTGTTACGAACGGTTGAAACTATTCCTGGTTTGTTGTTGATGGATTCCAGCTTCACGTTTTGCCAGAAGTCTTGAATGTGTATGGGGTAGACTGTAACAGATGTCTCCACAGTGTATCCGATCCTGCTGATACGTACCCATCTGGTTACGTCTTCAAAATCAGTAGGCACTTCATCTAGATTTATGCTTTGATTATGCTTTAGCGTTTTATCCCATTCCAGATTCTTCACCATACTGCACAGTACACGGAAAACGAGGCAAGTTAGAATGGGTAATTACCCGATAAACTGTACATAGAATAGAATTTACAAGAAATATACATAATTATATTAAAAGAATTAAAAAAAACAAATGCATGATAATTTCGCTGCCAGGTCAAGAGATGTCTTCGCTGACCCTAGTCATCGAGACAACATACTAAGTTCGCTAGCGAACATAGCGATGACAAGGTCTTGTTTCCGAAACGACTTGCCAGCGAAGACCATAACCTGTATCGACATCCGGGCGATTTAGATTATGTGGCAGGATGCTCGAACTCGCGTTCGAGACTTGTGATTTTCGCTATCATCGCTCAGGCATCGAGCTCGTGTCTTCGCCAAATTCGCCAGCTATCCGGTTAGTCACATTCTGATTAGGGTTTTATTTCGCTGGCGAATTTAAACGATGTACAAGTTCTTGTCGTCCGGAAACGATTTACCAGCGAAGGTATCGATCTAGATCGCTACTCGAGCGAAATAGATCGTTCGCTGGTTGCTCGAACTCGCGTTCGAGGCTTTTGATCTTCTCCCACCTAAAATCGCTGACTTCGCCATATTCATCAGCAAATTCGCTGTACTCATATTTTTCTTGAAAAACCCTTTCAAAAACCCTAACAGTTGACAATCATATGACCAGACATTGATTCAGCACAGATTTTGAGCGAAAGTGTTTGCAACAATGTCGGATAAAACTCTATTTGTTACTTGAATCATCAATAAAAAAAACATCATAACCCACATATTTACAAACTAACAAAAACTTCATGAGATCAAAACTTAGAAACCCACAGTGAATCGATTCGACAAACCCAACAGATCTGGTAGTTGATGACTTTAATCAAGAAATGGAAAACCGGAATTTTGAGAAGAAGACTACCTGAAATTCTTGATAGGTTATAAATCTTGTGTTGAGTTTATGAAACAGATCGGAGTTTGAAAGAGAAGATGAAGTGAACGGTTTTTGAGAAGATGTGAAATGAATTTGAAATTTTTTTTTAACTGTCGGTAAAAAAAAAATTATATATATGTACGAATTAGGATAACCAGCGAACTTATAAATTCGCTGGTATCTTAATTTCGCCGCCATGTGATAGTTTTCAACCAATTTCAATTTCGCTCGTTGATTTCAAACTTTCTCGTAAAACGTGCCCATTTTTGTTTGAAAAGCTGTTTATTTTGAAATATTTACAACAATGCCAAAAATTGGGCCATTTTGACTCCGAACTTCAAATTTCTTGCTTTGGGAAATTCCCATTAACTCAGATTTTCTTGACATATCTGATGCTTACCGAACTTACCTGCAGAAGATCACATTGCCAAAACTCGTCAAATTCTTTATATAATATTATTATTATGTTACTAACCAGGGCACAAGAAAGACTGTCAGTATGTTTGTCCGCTTAAATCCATGCATCCTTCTTTCAACATACCTTCGGAGAGCGTGTTTATCATGTTTTCGGTAATATTGACAAGTCTTCGATGGCCCCCACACAAGCTACTGAAAATAGAATCATTACGCCCTCGTGAGTCCCACATTAGGACATACCCCCGCGATCAAGTTATGCACAAAGATTCCTCATAACGGGTGAGTATATTGGTTTCATTCTCTTCAACGATAGAACGGAGATCAGGTCTGTACTTTCGTACAACAGAGATTCCAGGAGCTATCGAGGGTTAAGATAGATAGTTCGGTGAACAGGTCAGTACCACCGTACAGCAGAGTTACCAAACTGATCTATCAAAGTATTTGGCCAAAGATGGCACTTATTAAGGATTTTGGCCAAAAATGGCGCTTATTAGAAAGGGTTAGGCCTTTTTTTTAAGGCACTTATTATTAAAAGAATATCATAGCGTCTAGGTCAGCATGTATCTGGATGCAGCAGAAGAGCAACTATGATATCCTCCGAATGAAATACCAATATAAAGACCCGAAATCTCAGACTTTGGCAATCTGTCAACGCAAGATTCAAGACCATTAAGCCATATGCCGCAACGTGTTACCCACTGAGATGCGTAATGCCTGAGAAAAGCCAGAATTCTTGTGTAGACATTATGTTTTGCTCCCTAACAGCAGTTTACTCGTCGGTGTTGCTGAATCTACCGACACGTCGTTGCTTGGTACCCCGATTTCTTTTTGTTTTCTGTGATAGCAAGAAATGACAGAGTGTTAGCAATTTTCTATCACTTCCTCTCGCAGGAGTCAGATATAAGCAATCGTTTGGATTTGCTGAATGTATCCCACCTAAAATCTTTATTTTTGTGAGTCCATTTTCCCGAAAATAAAATTTTAATAAGAAAATCTTTTTGGTGAGCAACGCTTTCCGATACTTGTTTTACTTTCAACAAACGTTTTTTTTTTTATCAACACAAGATTCATTTCCAGTCAAGGAAATTGACCATTTCCAACCAGGTTACCAACTGATTGAAACGAGTTTTGTCGAAAGCTTTCGTGAAGATGTCGGCCCGTTGCTGCGTTGTATCCACTGGCACCACTTGAATATATCCCTTTTCATAAGCATCTCGAATTGCGTGAATACGAATTTCGATGTGCTTTGTTCTTGAGTGGTGTATGGGGTTCTTCACAATTCCTAGACACGCTTCATTGTCGATGAATATAGGAGTCTTCATGATGTTGATTCCGTAATCCAGCAACTGATTTTGTATCCAAAGAACTTGTGAACAGCAACTGTAGGCCGCGGTGTATTCTGCTTGAGCGGTTGAGGTGGATACTGTTGTTTGCTTCTTGCTCTGCCATGAAATCAAACGGTTTCCCAGAAATTGACATCCTCCTGATACAGACCTGCGATCTACTTTGCAACCTGCATGATCACTGTCAGAATATGCAATTAAATCAAAATTACTATCTTTAGGATACCAGAGCCCTAGTTTCGGAGTTCCTTTGAGATAGCGGAAGATGCGCTTTACAGCAATTTCATGAGATTCCTTGGGATTTGTTTGGAAACGAGCACAAATACAAACTGCCCACATGATGTCTGGTCTACTGGCCGTCAAGTACATCAGGGAACCGATCATTGAGCGATAAAAGGATTTGTTTACTGGTTTTCCCTGAGGATCTAGAGTGAGTTCTGTTTGAGAGGCGAATGGCGTGCTTGCAACTTTACAGTCGTTCATGTTGTACTTCGTGAGAATGTCTCGAATGTACTTTGCTTGATGAATAAGAATCCCATCCTCCTTTTGCTTCACTTCTAGCCCCAAGAAGAAATTCAGCTCTCCCATCATGCTCATCTCGAATTTCGCCTTCATGACTGTTTCGAATTCTCTGCACAGAGCTTCGTTGGTTGACCCAAAGATGATATCGTCGACGTAGATTTGCATGAGCATTACATCCTCTCCGATCTTTTTGGTAAATAAAGTCATGTCGATCTTTCCTCTGGTATATCCACATTCCAACAAATAAGTGGACAAGGTCTCGTACCAAGCGCGTGGAGCTTGATGAAGACCATACAGTGCTTTATCTAGCTTGAAGTAACGACCTGGAAAGTGTGGATCTTCGAACCCTGGAGGCTGACATACGTAAACTTCTTCCTTTACTTTTCCATACAGAAACACACTTTTAACATCCATTTGAAAAACTTTGAAGTTTCTATATGAGGCGTATGCCAGGAATATTCTGATTGCCTCCAATCGTGCGACTGGAGCAAAGACTTCTTCGTAGTCAATCCCTTCTTCTTGTCGAAAACCCTGCACTACTAATCGAGCCTTGTTCTTGATAACCACCCCACGATCATCCATCTTATTTCGAAAGACCCATTTAGTGCCAATTGGAAACTTTCTTTCAGGCAGATCTACAAGTTCCCACACTTTGAGCTTCCTGAATTGAGATAATTCTTCTTGCATTGCCTGAACCCAGCTGGAGTCTTGAATAGCGTCTTCGATGTCACGTGGAACTGATTGGGATAGAAAAGCTGCGAAGAGACCTTTGTTGATGCTTGACGACTGCCCGCGTGTACGTACTCCTTCTTCTACGGCGCCGATGACGTTTTCAAGAGGATGATTTCTGTTTGTCTTGTATCCGACATTTGTCAGAGATTCAATCTGCTGCGGAAGGTTGGTGAAGTGTTCATCTACGTAAATCACTGGTGGATCATCTTCTTGAGTTGGCTCATTCACATTCGCCTGTGAAGAAGAAGCACCATTGTCTTGGGTGTTCTCAGGCGAAGTGTCACCAGATGTTTCATTTACAGCCAGAATCGGATCAGCGGATGATGGAGATAAGCGGGTGGTGAAAGGAGTCAAACCAATGTCAGACGAGTCAAACAATGGTTCAACTTGAGTGTCTTCGACTGGCTCAGGGTCTGGTACAATCTCCGGAATTTCAAAGTTGTTGAAGATCACACCCACATCATAGAACCAATCAGGAGTACTACCAGTGTTGGTGTATTTCCTTCTTGAAAGTCCACGTAGTAAGATTCAATCACCATCTTTGTTCGTTTGTTATAAACACGGTAGGCCTTCTGTGTGGATGAATACCCCATAAAGTAGCAGATATCACCCACTGCTTCAAATTTGACGAGATTTTCTTGAGTGTTTAGAAGAGTGCATGAACAGCCGAATGGTCTGAAGAAATCTATAAGTGGTTTTCTTTTGAAGAGAAGCTCATATGCTGTCTTTCCATGAGGTTTCACGATGAGCACCCTGTTTAGAACGTAGCATGCCGTATTAACTGCTTCTGCCCAGAAGATAATTAGAAGCTTGGAGTCCACCAGCATGGTTCTTGCAGCTTCGATTAGCGTTCTATTCTTGCGCTCAGCAACTCCATTTTGTTGGGGAGTTCTGGCTGCACTAGATTGAAGATGAATTCCTTTTTCTACACAGAATGATATGAAGGTCTGATTTTTGAACTCAGACCCGTTGTCGCTTCTTATAGACTTCACTTTCAGCTTGGTCATGTTCTCAATCAGGGGAATGAATGATTTTAACACTTCAGCTGTCTCGCTCTTTGCTTCAAGAAAATATACCCATGAAAACCGAGAGTAATCATCTGTTACAACCAAACAATAAGAGCTTTTAGCAAGACTTTTAACACTGATAGGACCGAAAAGATCCATGTGCAACAATTGAAGTGGTGCAGAAATCGTGTTCACTGCTTTGGACTTGTGTGGTTTCTTATGCTGCTTTCCCTGGGCGCATGCAATACATTTTTCAGAAAATGGAAATTCTTTAATTGGAAGACCTCTAACTAAGTTTAACTTAGAGAGTTTGTTCATATTTTTGAAATTAACATGGCCCAGTCGTCTATGCCAAAGCAGTGACTCCGATTCTGAAGCTTTGGAGATTAAGCATGTCAAGTTGTCATTTGTCTTGGCATTTTTCATGTTGAGCACGTATGTGTTGTTCTGTCTTGGAGCAGTGAGCATGATCATTTCTGCAGGAACAACATAACCGGGCTTCAGGAACAAGCATTCCATATCATTGAAGAGCACTGAGATTCCTTTATCGCAGACTTGAGAGACACTCATGAGATTATAGCACAGCTCAGGAACATAGTTGACATTCTCTAACGTAAGGGCTTCGGACACCACATCTCCTACTCCAACAATCTTTCCTCCCTTTTCGTCGCCAGCAAAAGACACGAAATCACCATCAATAAAGCGGAAGTTTTTCAGCAGTTCCTTCAATCCAGTTATGTGTCTTGAACATCCGCTGTCGACGTGCCAGATGTATTCCATGAGCATTCGAAGCCATTTCTGAAGTTTATTCTGATATTCACAAATATACAAATATACAAATTAGTTTGATTTGGGAACCCAGATCTGCTTCATTTCAAATCTATCGTGGTTTTGACCAACTTTGACCTCTTTTTGTTTCCAAAGATACGCAGTTGACTCAACCAGATTTTTAACAGATTTCTTAAGATAATTTAGTTGATGTGTGACGTTTGTAATAAAATCATGCTCTGGTTTAGGAAACTTTTGGGTTTTACAATGTTTCGTTGTATGTCCTAAATGACCACAGCGAAAGCATCTTTTATGTCTGGGTCTTTTGGTGTGAGAAGATGATGTATGTGATGAGAGTCTTGAGCTTTCTGCTTTCTTCATTTTCTTGTCCACTCTGCTTTCATCTTCTTGATGTTCTTCATCACTGTCTGAATCGAGTGAGCTTTCAGACGTGTTGTCCTCGCTCGAACTTTGTTCTTCACTTGCTTCATAACTTGAACACTCGAAGCTTTCATCACCAGTTGTTTGATCTTCAGTTGAACTTTCTGATGTTTGTTCGTCTTCTGTGGTAGTGACGCTTGAATCTTCTTTATCTTGGTTTTCAGTGACGCTCCTTTCTGATTCTGTCATACCTGTTCTAGAAGGAATAAATTCGGGAATTTCCTTTGTAAGGAATTTTCCAAAGCTATTCCTTTTTAATTCTGGCACAAATACAGGAGATTCACAAGCAACTTTATCATCACAACATGCATAATTCAAATCATGACAATCAGACACATAAGGTTCACGATCACAGGTCTCAAATGTAGGCACATGGCCCTTACAGTCATCCAAGGATTTAAATTTAGGCACTTGGCCATTACAGTCATCCATCCTACTTAAATTATTACATTCATCCTTAACATTATTTTTCTTAGAACAATTCCAGACGAACCAGTTAACGGTGGAATAACTGTCGCCTGAATATCCAATTCCTATTTTTGACCCGCCGCAGTCTCCATCCTCATCGCACACATCTTCTTTACACTCAATGGGATCTGCATTGCTTTTAGAACAGTTAGCGGTTGTCTCATTTTCATAAACTTCATTTTGTTCAATTGAGGCCTTTTCATTTATGAGATCATTTTCGGGATGAGGAGTCGGCATAGGCACGTAGTTTTTACTGTGAGGTGGAAGAAAAGTTTTCTTTCATTTCCGTGCCTATCCTTATATCCAATCCCGTCTTTCACAAACGTTGGTCGTTGGCAATTTTTAATGTCAGTAAAGGCCTTTTGACTGACATTCCATTTATCTATTATAATTTGAAGTTTGTTCTTTTCGTTCAAAGCTTTTTCTAACCTTTCTGTAAGATCATTAATGATAAAATCTTTTCTAAACACAAATTCTTTAAAGGTTTGCATTTCAGCCAAAGTTGAGTTCAACTTTCTCTGATATGCAGCCTCGTTTTGTTTAAGCTCGTTGTTAAATTTTAAAGCTTTGTCTTTTTGCCTTTCAAATTCAAGGTTTAAGAATTTGTAATGTGCCACGACATCAATGCATGCTGGTGAGCATAATTTTTCTTTAAAACTAAGTGGAATACTATTTACCAAGTCCTTGTCAGCCTTTTCTTTTGATGAGTCTGCCTTCATGGCTGCTGCTTGGACCTTATCCTTGCCTTTCTCAGATGTTTCTTTAGCAACATGCTTTTCTGCTTGATCACAAGTCTCCACAGGAGTAAGAATGCTTTTCAATCCCTTGTCAGCAGCATTGTCTCCAGTCGGAATTCCAGCTGTCTGCTTCTCAAACTGCCTGGCAGATGATCCACCTGAGATCTTGGCCATCAGGGCTTTGTTAACTTGCTCCTTTGCTTCAGTGATTTCTTCACTCCAATCATAGTCTTCAACGACTAAAGCTTTTGGCGTGCTGGGAGACGCATTGTTTTTGTTCTCTTCAACTGTGATTTGCTTAACAGCAGGAGTAGTTTCACTGTTTCCTTCTTTCAACAGAGGATAATCGCGCTTGAAGTGTCCTAGATTCTTGCAGTTGTAGCACCTCAGCTTAGATTTGTCAAAGCCAGCTTTTCCAAGACCCAAACGCTTGCCTGTCTTGTCTTGAAATTTCTTTAACCTCAGAGTGATCATGGCCATTTGCCATTTCAGATCCATTTCTTCCATATCATCTGGATCAACTTGATACATGTCTTCAGCAGTGAACATCTCCTTTTTCAGTTCCCCAGACATTAGGGCTTCGTAGCTGCTCAGGAATGTGTTGAAGAGTGCCACATTTTCAGTGGATACTTTCAACGCTTGAGTATCAACAGTGATGGTTTTCTCAACAAGTTGTGGGGCTTTTGATGCGCTTGCGGAAGCGTTCGTGTAAATTAAGTCAGAAGCTTGTGGAGTGATGCCCCCTGAAGCGAGAAATGCCACATTCTTCAATCCAGCTGAAGGTTGAGTTGACTTAGGTTGATATCCAGCAGTGTTCATCTCTCTTTTGTTAACATCCATTTCAAAGGCTCTTAGGGTGTTGATCAGATCTGACAGAGTGACAGGATTAGGATTGTTGAGGAAATCCTTCTTGATCATCATGCATTGTAGGCTCCATTCCTTGGGGAGTGAATCAAGCAGCTTCTTTATTGCAGCACGATTTGTAACAGGATTTCCTGCCTTCTTCATTTTGGTCATCATGTTCAAGAAGAGACTAATGTGATCAGAAAGACTTTCTCCACGAACTCCGCAAAACATGTCGTATTGTTTCTGCACCATATCTCTCTTGCTTTCGATCAGTTCTTCATTTCCTTCATAGTACTCGATTAATGCATTCCAGAGTGCATTTGCAGTTCGGTGTTCTTCAAACATGTTGCAATCGTTGGTTGATAGAGCCATGGTTAGAGCAGCGTGTGCGCGACGATCACGTTGAATGAGAGCCTTGTCTTCATTAGTGAAGGTAGTAGCATCATTGTTA
The DNA here is from genome assembly GCF_002127325.2 of Helianthus annuus. Taxonomy (NCBI): domain Eukaryota; kingdom Viridiplantae; phylum Streptophyta; class Magnoliopsida; order Asterales; family Asteraceae; genus Helianthus; species Helianthus annuus. Next base: position 40,594,970 of record NC_035449.2, read on the forward strand.
GCAACTACTGCATCTCCTCGAACTACCGTTGGAATGTGAGGTCCAGCGGTAACAGAGAGCCACAGATTGTAGTCCGTGTACTCGAAGAACGATTGAATGCGAGTTTTCCAAGTGCTAAAGTCTTCCGCCCCTTTCAACTTTGGTGGGCGAGTGGTAGTTCCAGTTTCAAGTTCCGCTTGAGCAATTGGACTTAGTTGATTTAGCGACATCTTTGCTTGTTTTAGACAAATGTGAGCTGATCAGATCTTAAATTCGCTGACAGGAGACTTAAGTTCGCCGATGATCGATGATGATTGAAGACCTTTGCTAGCTAATCCGCTACCTTCGCTGGAGAGTTATGCAATCCTGCACGAGCGATCACGTAACTTCGCTGATAAATCAAAACACAGACAGATGTTAGGTTAATACCGTGATAAGAACGCTGTGGTTCGCTATCACGGCTCTCGAAGTCGCCTTCGATAATTTCGCTCAAGGGACGATTGACACTATTTCGCTAATGATCAACAATTTCGCTCGAACAATGGTCAGCGAAATTGATGATTATGCGATAAGACTCTCAACGATTAGGTTTACTTCGCTATATTCAACGCTGAGTTCGCTGCCTTCAACAAATAATTTCGCCACATTCAAATATTGTTCGCTGGCTTCAAGTTAATTTCGCTGGACAGAGGGTTTAACACGAACTAAAACCCTCTAATCACTCAAAAACCATGTTTTGATGCAACAAAATGTCCAAAATGACTCCCTAATCAAGTATTAACAACAGCCAATCGATTAAACACACCAAATCAATCCATTTTAAGCTCAAAAATTTGAAAAACCTTGAAACTTTGAAAAACCTTCAAAACAATGAAAAATCTCAACAAGAACACAACAACCAAGAGCACAAAGGCTCTGATACCAAATTGTAGATCCCAAAACGTATCCGGATCACAGTGGTTGGTTGTTTTAACCCACAACACCTATTGATTAGGTGTTTGAGTTATGTAAAGTCAAGAAGAAACAAAGATGAAGGTGAAGCTAATGGATTAATGAATACAACAAGTGTTGTATTGAATCCAAACAATAAGATATAACAATAAACAACCTTGGATATCAGATTTGAGCACTAGATCAACAAGAGAAGGTAACAACACTAATATTCATCAAAGAGCCAAAAGCTTGGCTAGGTTACAATGCTTGGGGTATTTATAGTGAACTCCTGACTTGCCAGCAAATTTATAAATTTGCTGGAATCTTAACTACACCAAGTCAGGATTACTACTTCTAAACAATTACAAAATAAGCCCCTAAACATTCAAAATACCTACAAACTACTATTTAAACTAATCCAGCACAAGTATCAACGATCTCATAAGCTCTAACAGGGACTGGGGGTGGTTTCGTGATGGACCACCATCACTCGTGAAAACAAAATGCACCCCGCTGCCACCTATGTTCATCACTCGTTAAACTTAAAACACGTGGAAAAGTTCACGCGTTGTAATTGTGCAAAATGTGACCATTTGGCATTTTGGACCGTTTTTTAACGGTAAGTTTTAATTAAAAAAACCTTTAAACCTTTTATATATACTTCTCAATTTTAAACCATTTCACCAACACCAAAACACAAACACATTTCACACAATCTACATCTTTCTCAAATGGAGTTTCCTACGGATTCGTCGAGTTTCCTATTATAATCAAAGAAGACGGACGTGCAATATCTCCGGATTGGGTGTCGGATCCTCCTACACAAGTTGAAGTTCTAGAAAATATCCAACAAGACTTGCGTGATGAAGAAACTCACTTTCGGTTGAGATACGATTTAATCGAACTAGTAGGTTCTTTAGGTTTGGAGTTTCATGAGTCGGACGAGGAGTAGAGTTTTTTTAGTATTTTTTTTAAATTGTAGCCTAAAATATTTCTAGTATGTTAATTGAACTAGTATGTTTTAATTTTAATGAAATTTATAATTTTAGTGTTTTATTGTTAATTTCTAATTAAAAAAATAATTAAAAAAAGTTGTGAGAGATGGAATTCCATCACCAGTGATAACCATCGCCACTAAAAAAAGCTTGTGAGTGATGGAATAATGGTTGATGACATGGCGGAACTTGATTGGATGTTTGTGAGTGATGAAATTTTTGCAAGTGATGCCACCCCCACTCCCCTTAGAGTAAAATGGTAGTGATATGTAACATGAAATTTTGGTGTAAATTAGCATGAGGATGTTGTAAGATGATGTTCTTAATAAGATGTTGCTATGTGGAATCGAATTAGGATGAAGGTAGTATGAAATTTTGATTGAAATTGATGATCTTGATGTTATTGATATGAACTAGCCATGTTGTGCATATAATACTTGTACACTATGCTTAATTAGTAGTACACACGCTAAGTGTTTGTTAAAATGCTTGAATGAGGTGACCAAATGATTTTACAAAGTTAAATGGTTAGAATTGGGAGTTTGTTGATTGTTAATTTGAAGTTGTTAATAACGGAATGAAAAGAACGACATGAGTTTAAAGTATGTGATTGTGGATTGTAGGAATTAAGGAAGAAAGCTCAAGCCAATCCGGGTCACAAACGAAGAACGATAAAGGTAAGTTCTTACGCTTACGAGTTTTAGTAGTATGTAACGTTTATGATATTTGTTATCCTAGTTTCGTAATTTATACATATCAATGAGCTTATGCCAAGGTTGTATCATGACTATGGGTCGAATGAGTAGAATTGGGTAATATGTCGAGTTGGAAATGTTTATGTTTAATTAAGTACGAATCAATGTAGAAGAATGATGTCCAATTTCTGTTAGTAAGAACTTTAAACGAATACTTGAAGTGATTCTAACAAGTCCGAATAGAAGTTCAAATTATAAGATTGTTGAGTTTAAATGACTAATCATTTATATTGAATGTAGGTAAATTATCGTGATAGTTCGCGCTGATTGGAACGGACACACCCATGTCGCGCGCTTCCGCAATGATGCTAGATAATAGGTCTAAACTTTTGTTGAATGGTTTTTGTTAATTGGGTCTTTTGTAAGTAATTTAACTTGGAAGCTAGTTGATGTTGAAACCATTGTAGTTTATAGACTATGTTAGTTTTTAAGAAACTTCTAGGTTATAAACTCTTTTGTAAACTATTTCAAATAGTTATGATGAAGTTAAATGTAGAAATTTACAAGTTGATTATTCGACCCGTTTGGTTATTTTATCGTCGAATCATTATGTTTTAAATACAAGAATTTTAGACCTTACACGAACCATTCCAAATTCTCCCATAACACTAGAAAACCGACCAAACCATAATCTGGGAGATTGTTTAAGGCCATACAGAGAAGGACGTGGTTTACATACTTAGGATGCCTCCTCCTCAATAATGAACTCTAGTGGTTGCTCCATATAAACCTCCTCCTCAAGAACACCATTAAGAAAGGCGTTCTTGACATCAAGCTGGTGGAGCGGCCAATGATGAATGGCAGCAAGTGCAATACAAATGCGAACAGAAGGCATTTTGGCAAATGGGGAGAAAGTCTCGTCATAATCAATACCATAAGCCTGGTAGTAGCCCTTAGCTACCAAACGAGCTTTCAGACAATGTAGAGAACCGTCAGGGTTAAGTGTCCATTGTGCTTAAGTTGATTGTCCGTTGTGTCTTTTATCTGTTGTCATTGATTGTATTTTTTATCTACTTTCCATTGAGTTTTTAGTTTGATACTTATTGTATTTTATGTTATGTCCATTGTGTAATACACAACTCGGTTTTTGAGTTTTTCTTTTGAAAAGGATAACAATATATGTGACTTATATGTGCACTTGTCTAGGAATGTGACTTCCATGTGTATATTTTTTTTCTCTTTGGGGCAAAATTATCACTCTCACTTGATTCCTCTTAATTTTTTCTCTTTCGGGCAAAATTATCACTCTCACTTGATTCCTCTTAAAACATTTGTTACTTTATAGTGGGTTCTTACCCTTATTATTTTTAAAACCCTTTATATTATAAAACAACCATATAAATGCGTTAACTTGTTAACCCATAAAAACAATTTTTTTAAAGGTTTGTATTTAGATTTTATAGCGGGTTCATCTATTAAAATGTGTTTAAGGCGAAACTAACTTGAACTCGTTTCGGTTAAATCCAACCCCGTAAAATTTATATTAACTTCACGGTGTATAAGAAATTCACATTTTTCAAAGTTTAAGTGTGAGTTATAAGATAATTAAAAAGCCATATTAAAAAATGTTACTACATATATTATAACTAATTTAAAAAATAAAAATAAAAAAATAGTTTACCTATTCCAAATGTCTAAACGCCGTCAACGTTTTTGAGCAATAGGTAAACAAAATACGTAAAATGACGTGGCATTGTTTGATTGCGTGATTTGAGAGTTTACCTATTTCAAGTGTCTAACCACTCCCTTCACCCTTAGTATCATAAATGTAAGTTGTACTTTTATATAAAATAAATTATAGTTATGTAAATATCAATGTACAATCACCTAGACTAACCATACAAACAACTAAAGCATAAAGCATCATTTAAGCAAGATGTACAACTCCTAGCTGCATACTTATGTTACAAAATAATAGTATACAATTTGTATTATGTAAATATCAATGTACAATCATCTAGACTAACCATACAAACAACTAAAGCATAAATTTTTCTCGTTTTTATTTATTTTGTTTTTACGAGCTTTTTCGGTGTTGGTGATTGCTGACAATGGTATAGTATTGCTACTACCTAACACAATTTTATAACAACCGCTGCAACGCAGGGGCTTAATACTAGTAATATTATTATTGTTATTATTATTATTATTATTATTATTATTATTATTATTATTATTATTATTATTATTATTATTATTCCTACAAAACATATGAAAACACGTAACCATTAAATACTTCAGGTTTTCGTATGGAGTGATGATTAATGACGCGTGGATTAATGGCCATATGAGTCATTCACCGTCCAATTTACCCAATCACACAACACAAAACCTTATATGATAGGTATAATTATACAAAGCCGAATGTACAAATCCTAAGCCTTATGTCAAAGTACAAACAAAACATAAGAACTCACAATAAAAAATAGCATGTAAAACCCTTAATGCATAGCTTACAACAACTATAAGCATAACAATATTACAAAATAATAGTATATCTAATATCTAACATATAATAAAAGACTCCAAATAATGACACATGACATTCTCTCCTTCAACCTCATAAATTTTATTTATATTTGTTTAATAAATTTCTTTTAATATTAATATTAATTAATAACCAATATATAGATATCACTTATTTTTATCCTTATCTTTATCTAAAATTAATAAATAACTTCAACTTTGCAATTTAGACCCTTTGTTTTTTTTACTTTTAACCCAAAGTTTTTTATATTTTGCAATTTAATCCCAACTCTTTTTTATTTTTAATTTTGGTCCACCATAACTTTCACTTTTCCCAAGTTTTTCGTTTCGTTCTAAATTTGAGTTGGGGTTCAACATTTTTTCGTATATTTTTTCCCGTTTGACTGGCCCACACGTCACATCTATTTTTCTGCGTTTGACAAGTTCGTCCAATACGCGGGTCCCGGATGGACTTAGTTATTTTTTATATGTTTTACGTTTCGGTTTAATTTCCCAGCAACAAGCGTGCGTGATTAAAAGATTTTACGTCTGCTTTTCGATCGACGTTATTTTTTCTCGTTTTTATTTATTTTGTTTTTACGAGCTTTTTCGGTGTTGGTGATTGCTGACAATGGTATAGTATTGCTACTACCTAACACAATTTTATAACAACCGCTGCAACGCAGGGGCTTAATACTAGTAATATTATTATTGTTATTATTATTATTATTATTATTATTATTATTATTATTATTATTATTATTATTCCTACAAAACATATGAAAACACGTAACCATAATATTCTAAACTTAACGAGGGTGATGAGTCTATTAAAAGTATATTTGGATATTAAAAAAAGAAAGAGCACAAAAGCATGTGTTTGCGTTTTACTAACGAAAACTTCTCCTTGAATTCGGATCCGGCCGACATGCCACCCACCAGACCCATCCACCGGCCCACATGCCAGATGCCAACCACTACATTTAACGTCTCTTTCTAAACCAACGTCTATTCTAAGAAAGTTGATGCTAATTTTGATTTTAGACACTATTTGTCATTAGGGATCGTAAACTCGAAATCGGCACATTTGAGACTGATTTAAGGTTGGATAATCAGGTTTGGGACTAGTTTGAATTTTTTTCACGGGTTTAGGATTTGGTGATATATCCTCGTTTACCCGACCCGATAAAGTGTAGTCGTTTAACCGATTGTATATCTGACATAATTTCTTTTATATTTTTAAATATGTATATACTAGGTTATGGTCCCGTGTGTTACACGGGTTGATTAATGAAAACGATATAATTTATTATTTGTAAATACTTATTAATTTTAATCTACTCTTGATAGTTTTGATTGAACATATATAATAAATTCATCGGTTGTCATTAATAACATTGAATTTCAGGGGACAAACCTTTAATAACATTGAATTTCATGGGGATAAACCTCCTAAAATTATAAAATAAAAAACAAAGTCATCTAGATTCACACCAACAAAACTTGGGAAAGTTGAACTAAAGAAAGGAATATTGGATTTTAATAATCTCAAGTATTCGCCGTTGGTCGCTAACAGTTCCAATTTCAAAAATAACTACTGGTTATCACAACTGTTAACATCCAATGGACTCTGACTAACGAAAACCTAATGTTGTTAGTCTCTGATCGCCGGAAAAAGGTTCCTAAAGGTCCGATCTAAGGTCTGATCGCCAATATGTTAATAGTTGGGACGGACAGTGGTTATTTTTTAAGTTGAGACTGTTGGTGGCCAACGACGAATAGTTGTTATTATTGAAATCCAATATTCCCTAAAGAAACATGCAACTATTTTAAAATTTTTTACTCAGTTTTTCTATTTTGTGTGCGTTACTTATTCAAAAGAAAAGTCTTGGTATCAATACATGCATCTCAACCCAATGGAAAATGTCCCCATTTTATTTCTTTTATTATATAACCTCGTGTATTGTACGGGTTGAATAAATATAATTTTATTTACCAAATAATAAAAAAAGTTATATCTTTAAAAACCCTATGTATTATGCAGGTTGAATAAATGTAATTTTGTATACCAAATAATAAAAAAGTTATATCACTAAAAAATCACTCGTTTATTGTACATGTTGAAGCAGGGACTGAATAAATGTAATTTTGTATGTCAAATAATAAGTGTAAGTTTGTATATCTTTAAAAAGTCTCGTGTATTACACAGGTTGAATAAATGTACTTTTATATATTAAATAATAAAAAAAAGTTATACCTTTAAAAATCACGTGTGTTGTACGTGTTGAATAAATAAAATTATATATATATAAAAAAAGTTACATCTTTAAAAACCTGTGTCTTGCACAGTTTGAATATATGTAATTTCATATACTAAATAATAAAAAAATTATCTTTAAAAAAAACCTGTGTATTGGACGTGTTGAATAAATTTAATTTTATATACCAAATAATAAAATGGATAAATATAAATGGAAAACAAAACAGTAAAAGATAAAAAGATAAAATTATTACATGTATTTTCATTTATATTTTTACATTAAAAATCTAAAAATTAGTAGATGCCATGAGTTACCTATGCTTATTTTATTATAATTCAGTTTTATTAATTAATACCTATTATAAAGTAAAGACAGGATAAATATAAATAGAACAAAAATAGTAAAATACAAAATTCATAGATTAAAATAATATATTCTTTATTTAAATCTTACTAACAAATATTATCTATATCTATTTGTTTAGGATACATTCTTTATTTGAATCTTAATAACAAATATTATTTATATCAATTTGTTTAGGGTAAAAGATAAAAAGATAAAATTTATGGATTAAAATAATATATTTTTTATTTAAATCTTATTAACAAATATTATCTATATCTATTTATTTAGGCGGGAAAAAACTATTGAGATCACCTTATAGAGCGCCATGTGTACCCCATATGATTTACTTTATTATATGTATAGATATGATACATTCATTTTTTTATACATATAGATATTTTATTTCATATAAATTGTAGGTATTTGATATATTTCTATAGTGATAATATTAAATGTAACTGTTTAGTAGTTACCCGATGAATTTTGGGTCGGATATACCCAAATAGGTATTTTTTTTTTAAATTAAAGGGTTTATCCAAAACCTGCAAGTGTACCCGATGGGTATTTACCCGCTAGAAACCCGACGGGTTTTGGGATGAGTTTGGGACAACCTTATCTAACAGGGTTTGAGATTACCTAAACCCGTCCCAAACCTGACCCATTATCATCCCTATTTGTGATTTATATTTTGAATAAACTAAATAGATTATTTCTTTAGTTATCTTAAAAAGTAATAGTTACATTTCATATCAATTGTGAAAAGATAAATATTATCCTATAACTTAAAGCACAAAGTCAGTGTCTTTTACACATTACATCTCTCTTAGGTATTTACTAATCGTTCCCTCGTCTTTTTCCTTCTCAGATTCCACGTGTCTTGCAACGTGTTTTCACCTTCTGCTATCATCTTCAGGTGCTTCTTTTATCTTTTTTTCAAATGAGAACATTTTTTTTGAACCTATAAAAATCTCTTTAATATTTATTAAAACAGAGACGATTACAGAACAATTGAAAGTCCTGAGTGCGAGATTCAGAAGACTAGAACGCATAAGAAATCAAGAAATCTTCAAATTTCGATAACCCTATAACGAATTCCAGTTAGAAAAATAGTTAAATGGATCACGAGAATTCTCATGGCTTATCCGTATATGGATTAGGATCAAATACAAAGGATCCTAATTGTAAGAAGTGTAAGAAGGATTTATAGAGTGACAAGTGTCCAATAACCTAAAAAAACCCACTACACAAAAAAACCCACTACAAAAAAAAAAACCTTAAACATCCACCACTACCAAAAACCTAAACCCCCCACCCCACCCCACATCACCCACCCTAATTTTTTTTTTTTTTTTTTTTTTTTTTTTTTTTTTTTTTTGCCGAGGGGGTGGGGGTTTAGGTTTTTGGGTGGGGTGGGTGTTTAGTTTTTTTTTTAGGTTTTTGGGGGTGGGGTGGGGGGGGGGTTAGGTTTTTTTTAGGTTTTTGGGGGGTGGGGGGGGGGGTTAGGTTTTTGGGGGTTTTTTGGTGAGGTATAGTTTTTTTTTTTTTTTTTTTTTTGCCGCGGGGTGGGGGGGGGGGTTAGGTTTTTGGGTGGTGGGGGTGGGTGTTTAGGTTTTTGATGGTGATGTAGTGGATTTAGTTTTAGGTTATTGGACACTTGTCACTTTATAAATCTTCTTACACTTCTTACAATTAGAAGCCTTTGTAGAATAACTTGACCCATCCGTATATATATATATTCGTATAAGATAATATCATCTCAGTAACTATAATGTACGAGACTTTTTGATGATATAGTTTTACTTTTGCAACAGACTTTGGAATTTAAATCATGTGGTAGCGAATAGGACTCACGTATTAAATTTTCACATGCACATCACTAGTGAATGTATATTCCTCTGACAAAAATCATATATTATATACATGAAAATGAACTCGCTTATTTCATGTATTTGAGGCAGAAATAATAGCCTTCAGTTTACTATACACGATAACGAGTATCACTAATTTATTTATAATTTATATATTGTTAATTATATGTAAATACATTTTTACATGTACATGCTTCATGGTTGCAGATATTATTTTCTTTAATTTAATCATATAAAACGAAAGTATAACACACTCGGAAAATCATATAACATATATGATTACTTTTATATATACTTATAAAGTTGTATGTTGCAATGTAATTATATGTGTGTATATCATATAACACATATCTATTATATATCATAACTACATATACAATATGTATTTATTATATTTTTTACACTACAAAAAAACTCATAAAAACAAAATAAATAAAAACAGAAAAAAATAACGTCGACTCAATTCGAGTTTCCAAACGTGCATTACAAATTCTAATTCTAAAACATTTCGTGAACCAAGCACCCACTAACTTTTTAACCAGTTAAACGTGTTAAACGTCTATGCGCCACACAAAACTGTTGATAAAAGGGCTCTCTGGAGAGATATAGGGGAAACTGTTTCTAGTTCTTCGGGTCAATGGATAATGATGGGGGATTTCAATGCTGTTAGGGGCCCAGAAGAAAGAAAAAACTCTAAGTTCAATGCGGTTAGCTCTAGAGATTTTAATGATTTTATTGAAGAGATAGGCTTATCGGAATATAGCATGAAAGGTAGCAAGTTCACCTATTTGGGGGAAAACGGATCGAAACTCAGCAAAATTGACAGGTTCTTAGTTTGCAACAACTTTTTCAACGACTGGCCTGAAGCTTGCCTTAGAGCTCTTCCGCGAGAACTGTCGGACCATAATCCTCTTCTCCTTTCTACTGTCAATACTAACTTTGGGAGGAAACCGTTTAGAATATTCAACTCATGGCTGGATAAAGATGGGTTCGAAGAAGTGGTGTTGAAAGCAAATGCTGACTTTGAGATGCCTGCCTGATGTTAGGTTGATGAAAAAGTTGAAATTTATGAGAAATAGAATAAAGGAATGGAGGGATGAAATGATAGCAAAGGAATCAAAAGAGGAGGCGACTCTAGGGGAGGAGTTGGAAAAAATGGATCAAATTTTGGAGTCTAGGAATCTTAACGATGAAGAACAATGGATCAAGACCGAATGCAAAAAAGGTTTGGGGGTGATAAGTGATAACAAAGCAAAAGATTTAAAACAGAGATCTAGAATTCGTTGGGCGATAGATGGAGATGACAATACAGCTTTTTTTCACGGTACAATTAATAGAAGGAAGGCCTCGAACTGAATTCACGGCTTGTCCGTGGAAGGTATTTGGACTCAAGATCCAAAAAAGATTAAAAAAGAAATCCTCTCTTTTTTCAGGAAGCTGTTCAGTGAGGAAAGGGTTAATAGGCCTCTCGTCAGTGGTTTAGGTTTAAATTGCATTTCGGTGGATGACGCTCGGGAATTAACTCGGCAGTTTTCGGTGGACGAAATTAAAGAGGCTGTTTTTGAATGTGGGTCGGACAGGGCTCCGGGTCCGGATGGTGTGAATTTTATATTCATTAAGAAATTTTGGTGTCTTTTTGAGCAAGATTTTAGGGAGATTATGAGTAGCTTTTTCGAATTTGGGAAGATAAATCAAGGGAGTGGGTCGTCTTTCATCTCTCTGATCCCTAAAGTTAAGGACCCTACGAATCTCAAAAATTACAGGCCTATTAATCTAATAGGAGTTATCAGCAAAACAATCTCCAAAGTCACTGCCAACAGACTTAAAAAGGTTATCGGCAAAGTTATTTCTACCTCTCAGTCGGCGTTTGTTAGAGACAGGTACATTCTTGATAGTCCGTTTATGTTCAACGAGGTTATGGCTTGGCTTAATCAACGAAAGAAGAAAGCTTTTCTTTTTAAAATCGACTTCGAGAAGGCCTATGATAACGTAAATTGGAAGTTCCTTATTGATATCTTGGGTCAGATGGGGTTCCCGGCTAGATGGAGGGGATTCTTTGGTCTGCTAGATCAGCGGTGTTGGTCAACGGCTCTCCCACTTTTGAATTTAAATGCCAAAAAGGTTTGAGACAAGGAGATCCTATTTCCCCTTTTCTCTTCCTGATTGTCATGGAAATTCTTTCGCGCCTTATTACCAACGCTAGCAACCTCGGGTTTTTCAAAGGGGTTAACACCCCCAATGGAGGCCCGGTGGTCTCGCACTTTCTTTATGCGGATGATGCTCTCATTCTGGGGGAGTGGAGCAAGGAGAATACTCAAACAGTTGCTAGAATTTTAAGGATTTTTCATATCTGTTCTGGATTGAAAATTAATTTCCATAAGTCTAATTTGTTTGGGCTCGGGGTCAATGAAGCAGATACAGAAGAGATGGCTTCTATCTTGGGATGTATGACAGGTTCGTTCCCTTTCAAATATCTTGGTATTTCGGTTGGAGCTAATATGAATCGGATAAACAATTGGTACCCGGTTGTGGAGACTTTTCAAAAGAGACTTTCTTCTTGGAAGGCTACTTCTCTTTCTATTGGAGGTAGACTCACTTTGATTAAAGCGGTGCTGGAGAGTTTGCCTATATACTACATGTCCTTGTTTAAGATCCCGGTTAAAGTGACGGAGAAACTTGAATCGCTTATGAGAAGATTCCTTTGGGCTGGCAATGACAATGTCAAGAAAATGCATTGGGTGTCTTGGGACCGGGTGGCGTTACCGAAAAAGCTTGGGGGTTAGGGTTATGTAAACTTAAGCATATTAATTTTTCTCTTTTGGCGAAATGGATTTAGAGGTTCAAAACCGAAGAAGACAGCCTGTGGAAATTAGTGGTTAAGGCTATTCACGGACCGGGCAAGAAGTGGGCTTCATTGCCGTTGAACGCCGCCATTTTTAGTGTTTGGAGGAACATTGTGAAACTGGAAGAGGTAACTGTATTCAAAGGGAGCAGATTATCGTCCTTTTTTAATAGCAATCCGGGAAATGGGAAGCACACTCGTTTTTGGTCGGATTGCTGGATTGGAGATAGACCGTTAATGAATGTGTGGCCAAATTTATATGATAAGGAAAGCGATAAATTCTGTCTCATTGCGGATCGGCTGAAGATGGTGGAGCAGCGTCTAGAGTGTGTGTGGGGCTGGTCAGTTCAGTTGTCCACCGATAGGGACCGTTCGGATCTCGTCGAGTTGGAACATCTGATTAAGGATGTTTGCATTACGGACCGCCCCGACAAATGGAAGTGGACAGGGAATCAGGAGGCTCTCTTCTCAGCGGCTGCAGTTAGAAAGATTTTAGTTGAAGATAATGATCCCAGGTTCGGCAACATTTCGGAGTGGGTGTCTTGGGTGCCGGCGAAGTGTGGTATATTTTTTTGGAGAGCTCTTCAAAATAAAATCCCGACTAGGATGGCTTTGATTCACCGTAACATTCCTGTTGCTATCTCGAGCTGCTGTTTTTGTGGCGATTACGAGGAGACTACGGATCATATTTTCACGGGCTGCTCGGTGGCGATTAGAGTTTGGCAGACCTTCAGCGAATGGGTGCGGCTTCCACCTTTATTTGCGTTTGAGTTCAAAGACGTCACTGAATTCCATTTGTCTCGCAATCTCGATAAGGAGAAGAGGAAGGTGATTAAAGGTTTGGTTATGGTTGGGTGTTGGTGCATTTGGAAGGCGAGAAACGAAAATTTTTTTTTCTAACGGTAGAGGCAGGTTCGAAGACATAGTGGGAGATTTAAAGTCATTCGGTTTTTTATGGTTGAGGAATAGATCGAATCATAAAGGATTAAATTGAGTTGAATGGTGTAATTTTCCTTTGTACATGTTGTAGTTTTGTTGTAGTGGGTCGGCCTGTTGGTTCGGTCCCTGTGTTTTAATAAAAGTTACATTTTCAAAAAAAAAAAAAAAAAGTTAATCCCTCTTTCTTTTTTTTTAGCGGCAATACCTTTAAACATGTTCAAGAGAATGTAAACCAAATAGAATAAAAAAAAAATATGCAAAAGTCAATCCCTCTTTATCTATCTCACAATACAATTCGCTCGCTTACGCTAACTCAAAACCACGTATTCAAATTTTGAAATCGTTGGGTTTCCGTGTTTTTTTTTCTTACAAAAATTGAAATATCTTTTACATTAATTAATACATCAACGAGAGGACACGTGTCCCAGTCTCCCACTCCAGCCTATAAATGTTGTATTGCCACACCTAACTTTCAAAATATCACAAGCAAACCTATAGAGCCTTCTGGAATCAAAATCACACACACAAATACACACAGTAACTGAATTCAAAGAGAAGAAGATGCCGTCTGAAGGTACTCTTAACTGCATCGACATCATCCTCGCCATCATCCTTCCTCCTCTCGGTGTTTTCTTCAAGTTCGGTTGTCATGTAAGTCTCCTTTTTCTCATCGTTCGATCGATTTCTTATGTTCGAAGTTAGAACGATCTGAAGCGGCTTTTGAATTACAAAATATGTGAATCGTTTTATGCATGTGAGAATTGATTTGTGTGTTTGATTGCTTGCAGGTGGAGTTTTGGATATGCGTGTTGCTGACGCTGTTCGGATGGATTCCTGGAGTGATTTACGCGATTTATGCCATCACAAAGTGATCATGACCGGATCGGATCGGAGTTTGTGTATCTGTTTATCTGTTTTTCGTAGTTTGTTGATTTTATGTTTTGATTTCAGTCGTTCGCTATGAATATTGAATAGAATTGTGGTTGTGATTAAACGTTTGATTTGAGGTAAAATTGAGTGAATTGTTTGTTGTTATGGATGTTGTTTCGTGGTGAATTGTTTACTCCTCGTTAACGTAATTTGAATTTGAAGAGTAATTTGAAAGTGGAGTTTGAGATGGTGGAGGAGGTGACGGTTACGGAAAAGATGGTATTGTGGTGCTTAAAAAAAGTGGTGGTTCCGTGTATGATGTGGACGGTTCAGGGAATACTTTTTATTTTTGTCTTGTTCCAAAAAAATTAAAAAAATCAAGTACTACTAAAGTGAAAAAATTGTATGTGATCAAGCAAAGTGTGAGTTACACTAAAGGGTATGGTTTGGCCCATCCCCACGGATGAGCCTCCACGTAGGCGTCACGTGGGGGATGGGCCTCCTTCATAATTGAGGGGGATGGAGGATGGGGCTACCCCACCTCATTATTTTATAATTTTCTAAGTTTAACTTTATTAACTTAATAAAAACTTTATAAAAATTAACAAATACAACATAAATAAATTCATTTCATAACATAAAAAAAAAATTACATTTCCTAAAAATAAAAAAAATATTACATTTCCTAAAAAAAAACACTAAACTACTCGTCTTCGTCTTCCTCTTCGGCACCGTCCGTTACATTAACGTTGCGAAAAACATCTCCTCTTCATCCGAAGAAGAGGCGGACCACCAAGGATTAGATGCCATTGTGGATGAAGAGATATTTTTTTATAAAAGATTGGTATAAAAATGGGAGTGTTTTTTTATAAAAATGGATGAGAATGGGAGAAGAATGGGTGAAATATTGAAGAAATGGTATAAAGAATGGGTATATATTTAAATTGAAAAAGGTTTTTTTTTTTTTTAAAACTAGCCGTTATTAACGGCTATATGCTTCAAAGGTGGCCCGGCGAGCCCGGCTTGGGTTTACTGGTGAGGACGGGTGGGATGGAGGGGGGCGGTGTGGGGGACCGGCGCCGGTCCTAGCCGGGCCTCAGCCGGCCCCCACTCCTTCTAGTCTTAGAGGTTGAAGTCAAAGAGAAACAAAATTCATTTTTTTTGGCTGATGTGTTTGACTCTCATCGTTTGTACGGTAAACGATTCAGGACGATTGAATCGAGGTTGATTGTTTATCGTTAAATTTAAGTTTTTTCGGTCTGGTTCTGGCTTGGGCGGAGTCAATTTCTTCTTCTTTACAATTGCTCTTTACGAGTTAGGCCGGCCGAAGCCTTTTAGAGGCCCAAAGCGAATGAGAAATTTGGGGCCCTTGCCGTAAAATACATATCAACAAAAATTTACATATAAAGTAGAAAACAAAAGAAAAAGAGAATAACTTACTTAGCGGAAAAGCACCGACTTTGTTCTAGTTTTTCGACTTCTTTTTAAAACAGATAAATGAACTAATACCTTATTATGCAGTACATCTAGAATAAGTCATAATCTACAACTTAGAAACATAAATGAGAGATCTTAAAAAGAAAACACATACCTGTTTTTATTAATATATGTGATCTTAAGATGATTGTATTGTTGTCTAGTATTGACGATGAAAAACACACACCTCTTTTTATTAATATGCGATCGTAATACCAGTTTTCGCTCTTTGAAACCTAGTTGTTAATATGTTTAGAAGTCTTTTGACGATGAAAATACCACTTTTTTTATTAATCATTCCGATATATTCGTATTCCATCAATTTTACAATTTTAAACCCAAATTAAATGATCAATCAAAAAACTTTAAGCTAACATTACACTTTCTAAAAGGAGACTAAAATATTCCAAATACACACATAACATTCAAATAATTAAGCAGATAATGAAATAAATATTCAAAGAATTTAATTCACTAATTAATAATAAAAAAAAATAATAATGACACTAATTAAAGATGAATTGTCTAATTATAAAAAAAATCAAACAATAAAGCGAATAGTTTTCTTTTTGAACGACCAACTAAATCATCGGATAAGTATCCTGAGATGTCACTAATCGAGCAAATGCATCATCTCCTCCATAACGGTCAGAGTTGGATGCATATCCGAGCCACCAAGCCACCAGTTCCGGGGAAAATCTGCCCTCCCAAAAGCCCGGTAAAACCCGGTTCGGCTCGGTTTCGAACTGGCGACCTCCAGAGAGGCCTAGTTCTAAACTTCATTGTCACCACCAATGTCCTTTAAAATGATGCTAGTAGGAGTTAAACTTGAGACCTTAAATAGAGAAATCAAATAACTAATCACTAGACCAACTTATGAGAATAAATCGAATAGAACCCATAGAATCATCATGGACATGGAAAGTAGAGAATAGAGAATCATTTAAACCAGCATTAACTAATTAATAATCAATTATTAAAAAAAAGACAATAAAGCAAAGGGTGAAAGTTGAACCCCATCTGAAGAATAATCATCATGGACATGAAAAGTAAGTGAAGAACCATTTGAACCAAGATTGAATGGTAAGCTGAATGGTGGTGAACATGAACAGTTTTTTTTTTTCTCATGTGAACATAAAAGTATGTTTTATTCGTTCTTTTATGTTTGAACGTATCTTTATATTCATTCGTTTGAGTTCGTTTATCTGCGTGTATGTTTGTATGAATTGTAATTAATTCATAAGTCATTATATATACTAGTATGGTGCCTCGCGAAGTGACGAGGGTGACACTTTGAATTACGGCATTTGTTTCTTGTTGTTTTTTTATTCGTATAATAATTATGATAATATTATTGTGATGGATATACGTCATAAGTGTTACACATATGTAAATTATGTAAATTTTTGTTTTTTTGTAAAATTTAATAATTAAAAGACATAAAATTTTGTTTTTTTAATAAAATTTAATAAACAAAAGACAAAAAATAAAAGATAAGTTGTTATAATTGTAAAGTATGTTTATTTTATTGGTTAAATTATAAAGTATAATTTTATTTTTTAAAGTTTATAACTTTTTTAAATATCCACATAGTACTCATCTAATAAACTTTAAGTTTAAAATTTTTATTTTTATAAAAATAAAAAATAGTATTTGACTCGTAAGTACGTTTTAGACCTTTAACTTAAATTGTTAAATTTCGTTTTTTAAAGATATAAAAAATTTATATTTTTTATACAATTTCAAATAGAATGTTAAGAATTTATATCTTTATTAACTTTATTTCATATTAAGTTCAGATTTTTAGTTCCTAACTAATCTTACTTATATAAGTCTACTTTTAACGTATAATCCCCAAAAATATGCAACACGATATACTATGTATCTAGCCAAGTTGGTAAAGAATTCTTTCGAAACTGACTAATATTATCTATAACAATATAGTTGAAGTTATAATTCCTAAAAATTTGCAACACAATTTAGTATTTATCAAATAAAGATTGTAAATTTCTGGAGTATTTTATTTATATTACTTATTACAAAAAAGTGTTTATAAAAGAATTATTTTTTTATAAAAACAAAGTGTTTTGTTTATAAATAAAGTAAAAAAAAACTGTTTTACACATGTAAAGTTTCTTTTTTTTAATAAAAACATAATAATCAAATAACAAAAAATAAAAGATAAGTTGTTATAGTTGTAAAGTAAGTTTATTTTGTTGGTTAAATGATAAAGTTTATAATTTTATTCTTTAAAGTTCATAACTTTAAATATAGTTGAACTTATAATTCCTAAAAATTTGCAATACAATTTAGTATTTATCAAATAAAGATTGTAAATTTCTGGAATATTTTATTTATATTACTTGTTACAAAAAATGTTTATAAAAGAATTATTTTTTTATATAAACAAAATGTTTTGTTTATAAATAAAGTAAAAAAACTGTTTTACTCATGTAAAGTTTCTTTTTTAATAAAAAAATAATAATCAAATGACAAAAAATAAAAGATAAGTTGTTATAGTTGTAAAGTAAGTTTATTTTGTTGATTAAATGATAAAGTTTATAATTTTATTATTTAAAGTTCATAACTTTTTTTTAAATATCCACATGGTACTCATCCAATAAACTTTAACTTTAAATTTTTTGTTTTTATAAAAATAAAAAATAGTAGTTGACTCGTAAGTACGTTTTACACCTTTAACTTTAATTGTTAAATTTAGTTTTTATATATATAAAAATAGGATGTTAAGAGTTTATATCTTTATTAACTTTATATCATAAGTTTAGTTTTTTAGTTTAGCTTTAAAGTTTACTACTTTATTATTTTTTAATTAAGAAATACAAATTATTAGATTAATATCCAAGAATAACTGCAATATTTTATAATTTTAGCTTGACTATATCTAAGTATCTAACTGCAATATCTATTTATTGCAACTTTAGGATATTAACTTATATAAGTTCGGTTGACTTGTAAACTTAGGATACTAACTTTATTTTGAACTTTATTAATATGGTCAATAACTGCATTATATTAACACCAAAAATAAAGGTCAAATATAAAATAAAACTTTATTCATACGTCTAGATCAAA
The DNA here is from genome assembly GCF_002127325.2 of Helianthus annuus. NCBI lineage: Eukaryota > Viridiplantae > Streptophyta > Magnoliopsida > Asterales > Asteraceae > Helianthus > Helianthus annuus. The sequence continues at coordinate 40,613,792 of NC_035449.2, forward strand.
GATAACAACTGAAAATGAAAAAAAAAACATAAAAACACTTGATAGATTTCATATTAGATTGCATGAAATATGTTCCGCTTTTGAATTGACACCCAACGTATTTTTTTAATCGGGTTTTCTGGTTTGTGCTTGAATCGGCAGTTTCATCTAATTCCTCTTCTTTGTCATTGTCCTCGAAATCGTCTAAATTAATAACCCCACTCCATTACCATTCAGATAGTCTTTTAGATCTCTTCCTTTGAGTCTTAAACTTCCGATCCTTAAAAAGGACAAAAATAGAATACAAAAGTTAAAAAAAGATTAAATAAACCTTAAAATTACATCTTCACTAAATTCACGTTGAAGATTAGACTTGTATGGACTAAACATTGCACCATAAGAAATAATATAAACACTTTTATCACCGTCATCCTACAATAAAACACACATATAATAACATAACGAACATGTTAATATGAAATATATACACAAAAATAATACTTAAAAAACCAGCAAAATCAATACCTTAGAAACTTGTTCGGCAACTGGGTTGTTTAAATTGGCATGTTCATCATGCAAATGAATCTGAAAAATCAAGTAAGTTAACATTCACATAAAAGTAAATAAAAGAAAACAGTTATTCACTGCTGCGATATAACAGAACTGACATTAGAATTTTCAATCTCGCATGCTTGGTTTTTCGCAACAATTGAATTTAGAACTGGATCCATTTTTTTAACTTTGTTTAGCAATAGATATAGGGGTGTCCTGCTATGTATTTATGGAAGTGCATTAGGGTTTAATTTTAGATTTGTCACCCCTTTATTTAGGAAGTTTGTTGTGATTAGTTTTAAGATTTTATAATATATATCTAAGTATAGATATTAGGCAGTTTTAATAAAATAAAATGTGACACATAATATCTTCATTTTATGTTACGATACTTTTAATTCTTTTTGTTTTTGTTTTTGTTTGCATAGATGGAGCCCATCTTTGTAGATTAGGCGTATTAGATCACAAGTATTAATTACTTGTACATTAAATCATTATCGACTTGTACCTTTTAATCCGTGCGTCGATATTGAACAAGACAACTACCGAAATATCGAAAAAAATGTGTAGGTCGTCATGTTATCTTTGGATTTTTTTAAGCAGTATAGTTTATAATATATGTCAAGAATACGTAAAAAATTATAAGTTTGTTGTGAAGCGGTGAATTGTAACTAATTATCTATAATTTTGTTAAAACCTAAGGGATTTAAGTGTAATAAGTTTAGGGGCTAAAAAATAAATAGTGTTTTAAAGACCAAACTATCCTCATTTTAGGGGTCTTTCTATAAATAAAGGGGGGAAAGTTCTTATTTCTTTGGTATCTTAAAATACCCCTCCCTCATGCATTATAATATAGTATATATAGTTGGACTTTCTATTAATAAAAACATAAACTTTCTAACAAAACTTATCATAAGTGATCACTAATTTATATATAAAAAACTAATTAATGTTCAATTGTGTTCATTTATGGTTGTTCAACTATGTTCGTTTACGTTCGTGAACCACTCGTTTAGGTTTTAAACGAACGAACATGAACGAACACTCCCATTTTCTTAATATCAAAACCAACTCGTTGTCGAAATCAAAAACCATAAAAATTAATAACGGTACTCTCACACCCTAGCCTAAGGCAGAAACGCCAGGGCACGACGAATTGCGTAGCACTTGGGATAAAGAAATACTCATTTTATTAAAACTCAAATATTTCAAACATCAAACACAAACACAAAAAAAGTAAGTTCTCAAGTTTTAAATAACTCGGTCTTTTCATGCATCTACGTGAGAGCGTTCAATAGTCACTATCTCTAGTTTTCCTCACCTGAAAAGCATGCTAAAATGCATCAACTAAAAAATAGTTGGTGAGAAGTTAGTTTTTTGATAAAAAAAAAATTAAATAGCATTTGGATGTTCTAAATCACAAAACAAATTTAAGACTTAATAGTAAAACAAATCTCATACAAGAAGTTCATTGCCAACCCTGAATGACATCAATGATGTGCCTCCTAATGTGTAACCCCTTGACACAGGGAGATCAAACTGTAATGATATTGGCTTGTCGGTTTTGAACACCCAGATCCCTACCCGGGAATCCTGAATGGGCTTGTCTGACCAATAGATCTATTAATGTACCACCATGCGCTTCGTAAATTTAATGGTTGTGCAGCTTGATAAGGATGACTTGTCGTTTGTAAACTGTTTGAATGCACATATCAACTTACTTGATTACTAGTATGTGAAAATCGTTTTGGACTACAAATAAATAAGCATGGCTTGAATGTTGTAAAAGAATTTTGCACGTTTTCCACGTCATAGTTTATAAAAGAATAGTAAAATGGGCTAAGAACTCACCCGATAGTGTTGTTGACGTACAACACAACGTTCACAAATATCATGGTGTGAATTTAACGACGATTTGTTATGTATTTAAATATCAAATTATGAGATTACATGTTATGTTTTATGACTAATTAATGTTACTAAGGGTAATAGGGTATTAACACTATATGCTAATTAGGGTTGTATTGATTAACGATAATGATTAAACAAACAAGATCAGCGTGTTATTTTCGGATCAATTTTGAAGGCCATGTTCACAAATTTTATTAACTGACCAGACAGTTGAAATAAATTATGAAAATTATATGACAAGTCCCTAATATGTTTGGTCTTTAAATATGTTTTTATGTCACACTCCAACCGATGGCGGAACATCGGAGTGAGACGAAAACGAGATTGCTCAAGACTTCATAACACTATTGCGCCAATATTTAACTCAAAAACTAATTTCATTCATTGATAACAAATTGTCACATTACAACATACGAAATCAAATACAACATTGTTTTCAAAATACAACAGCAATACAAGGAGTAAAATACAATATTGTTCAATATGATACATCAAATACAACAACCTAATCTAGTATTTCAAAATGGGTATCTAAGGTATCCCTAGTAGATTTCATCCATCTCAACATCATCAACCTGCAATTTGTTTAAAATACATGGTTTAATACAAAGTATTGGCGAGTATACAAGCTTGATACATAACATAAATATAAAAATGGTTTAAACGAATCCACGTGGCAAACTTAGTTATCAAGATTAACGTAAAACTGGCATGCGAATATTCAAGTCAATCCTCTGATTACCACAAGTATAAAAGACTTAACATGACCACAAGACTAAAGGCGGTGCGTTACTCCTATAGCGCTATACATGTTAAGGGGAGGCCGGTACGAAGCTAATGACAAGTTTATCACATAAGAATGCTCTAGAAACACGAATCAAGTATAACATATTAGCATGCATGTATTGAATTGTTTGTGCATTTGAATAAAAGTCTAAGTGTAACTATGTAGGTTTATAGGTAAACATATTGCACCCAAAGTGTAAAATAGAAAAGGGCGTTCGAGTATACTCACGGTTTTGCTAAATCTTCTTTAGTTAATCCCGCGAGAGTTGACTTGGTGACGAGAGTGCTTGGAACACCGAGGTTACCCTACAGGTGTAAACGAATGTGTGAGTGTTGGAGTTGAATGGAGGATTTTGGATTCGGAATCAAAGTACGTAAGTATATAGTGTAAAAGTATAACTTAAACAGAAAATATATTCTGTCTAGGCAATCTTTAAGACACTGAGTTTCTGTGATTTTACGGGTCCTGATTTGCCCGTCAGAATCAGTAACGAGGAACACGGAAACAGAATAAACGGAAACTGAAACAACACAAACTGTTCGGGCAACTGGACAGTTCGCACGATTGGGAACCTTTCGCGCGAAAGGGGTATCTTTTCGTGCGATTGGGACTTGTTTTGTGCGAACTGAACTTTGTTCCAAACGTTTTAACCATTAATCGACTATTTTATGAGTCCAGTTAAGTTATTTAGTTATAGATATAGTATAGTAACAGTCCAAAATGTCAAAGAGTTCATAGAAGTCATGCATGGAGGTAATAACCTCGTTAGAGTTCACCAAAGCACAAGTTAGTTAACTAAGTTAAGTAACTGGTTGGTCATGAATACAGAATGTAAAGGACATAAAGTAAATAACCAAACAGCCGAACAAGAACAACCTGGGTGTGTCGTCTCAACATGGAAGGAGTGAACCAAGTGTTGGAGGCTAGACGAGGTTAACTTATTCCAGGTCTGGGAGATTGTTTGGGTGTTCGTTTTACAAATTCAAGTGAGGAGGTGGAACTAGATTGGAAGCCAAGGCGTCCATGGCTCACACACACACTGTTATCTCAGAATCGTTCATATTGGAAATGAGGATCTGATTAACATTCAACGCTTAAGGTGAAACAACACCTTTCATGCGAGAGGATGTCCCTATCGCGCGAAAGGGGTATCCTTTCGTGCCACTGGACTGCCTTTCGTGCGAGAGGCTCTGCTTCGAGATGGAAACAGTTCGGTTTTGTTTAAACTGTTCATCTTCTTGGCTGGAATCGACCCTAACACTTAACCCGCAGCTATGAACCTAGCTTGTGAGCTTGGTGAGTCCATGATTCTGCCAAGTTCGAAATCAGAAAGTTTATTTTATAAAAAGTTTGAAAGTTGAACTTCGATCCTTAGCTTGGTCCTCAATATGGTTGAGTGTTGTTATCAGATTGCCCAAGCAATCTGAGAAACCAAGCTGTTTTGGTATGAAGATTTGTAAAAAGATGGAATAAGTAGAAGAAATTAGATGAAATTAGAGTGTCAGTGAGTTGCAAACGCACTTAGAAAGTTGATGGAAAGTGCTCAACTGAAATGCTCGAATTCAGTATTCTAGAGAGAATTTCGGAGTTGTGGAAGGTGAGAAATGAAGTTGTGGGTTCGTATTTATAGGCTGGAAGTGAGTTTGGAACGAATGGGATTTCGAGCGACAGGGTCCTTTCGTGCGGAAGGGAATCCTTTCGCACGAGAGGGGTATTCCCTGTTGCATGAAGATTCAAGTTTGTTTATTTCGCGCGTTTTGTCGGTTTTAAGCGTTTTAGACGTGTAAGCGCAACGCATAAGTGTAATGTATGAATAAATGAATGTATAAATGAATTTTGCATGTATAAACAAGTATGGATTTGCGTATAATTGTATCAAGTATGCACGTATAATGAATGTATAACAAGTAGTTACGAATTATGTATAACAAGATGTATAAAAAGATCAAGCTTTTATTATGATTCAAGTTTCTATAAATAGGAATACAGACAAACTTTCTAAGACCACCCGTAGTGGGGCGGTATTTTAAAAAAAATTCAAAAAAAAAAAACGCCCAAAAACGCCCCCCATTACGGTAGGCATTATTTGGCGTGATTTTTGAAAAAAAATGAACTTGGCGTTTTAAAAAAAACGCTGAAAATTGCTTTGGGCCAAGAGATGACCGTTGACAACGGTCAATTGTTTAATAATTTTATTTTTTTTAATTCTAAAATTTACCCACTATATAAATAATACCCACTTCTTCCTATTTTTTATAAAAAAAATCACACTTTCTCTCCTACTTCTTCTATATTTTATACAAATATGCATCCATTCCGACCCCCCTTTGGGCGAACATCGGGACAAAGATTCCATTTCTAGCAAATGGACCGACATCAACAACAAGTGTCATGCCTTCCAAGAAGTGTACCAACGTAACTACGATAATCGCCCGAGCGGTGAAGGTGACGTCGGGGTTTTAACGAAGACTTTGGACGAGTTCGAGAAAACGAAATGCCCTTTTCCATACTATAAGTGTTGGGATCTACTACGAAAAAGTCCAAAGTGGGCGCTAGTAGGTACCATGACGTCTAGTAGTAGACGTCGAGCTAAACGGTCAAAAACATCATCTTCCGTTGACCCTGAAACACCGACATCGGATGCCCGCAATGTCGATCTAAATGAGGTGGTGGACATTGACGAGGAACTTGAAGAAGAGTTGACCCGACTGCCCGGTAGAAGAAAGGATAAGCGAACCAGGAAAAAAACGGTGGAGTCGTCTTCCGATCTCGAGTTGAAGGAAGATTTCGAGGAGATGAACCGTCGTCTCCAAGACATTCGCGACCTCGGCCACCAACGTTATGAGATTATGAAAGAACGAGTGGCCGAAACAAAAAAGTTTAACGAGATGCAAGAGGCGAGGCAAATGGAAAAGGACATTGAGTTTTTGTCCAAACCGATCGACCACCTCCAAGGCGACGCGTTGATCCTTGCGCAAATGCATCGCCAAAAAATTCGAGAAAAATATGGACTCTAGATCATCTTCTTTTTGTTTAACTTTATTTTTTTTCGGTTTCTTTATTTTCTGTTTTGATTTTCTGTTTTATTTTCTGTTTTTTTTATTTCAATAAGTGTAATATTTATTTTAAATTAATGAAGTTATTTATGTTTTAAATTAAAAAAAAATAATTGTGAAATGATTGAATGGGCGTTATTGGGCATTATTCTCACTACGCCACTTTTTCAATAATGCCCCATGCTGACTGGACTGCCACGTGTGGCAAAACGCCCCATGGTAGGGGCATTATTTGTCTTAACCACTACACATGGTCTAAATAAGGAAAGTTACAAAAGCGAGGCGTTACATTTTATTATATCTTTCCAGTGTGTATAAAAATTGCGAAAAAACATGGAACACTAAAAGGTAGTAATAACGGTTTTTAGCGACAAGTTACGCCAAATATTATTAAGAATCGAATTTTTATGGAACAAATGCAAGACTAGTTGGAACATTTCAAGGACTCATAGAACTATGTTTTGTATAGGTTTTAGGTCGTTTGGACCAATATTGAGTGAATTATGCCTTCTGTATGATAACCCAAAGTTTGTGTCCCGAAGTCAACTTTGACATTAGTTTTTATAAAATTGTTTTTGGCTGACTTAATCTCATCGAAAAATTATGAAACTAATATTTTTGGATAATGAACTCTTTGAAATACAACTTAGACTCAAAAATCTATCTAACTGGTTTAGTTTTCATCAAATAATGATTTATTGAAAATCGGTTTTAGAAGCAGATTACAATCTGTGTTCATTGCATACAAAAATGTGTTTTAACCAAACTTTTTGAATCTAATGAACATATAAACAACTAATAAAGTGTAACTTCATGTTATAACATATTAATTATAGCTTTAATATGTGTGTGAATTTTAGAAACGAAAAGAAAGCATAGCAACTAATAAGACGTTTAATTGCGAATTTTGTTGCTTGATGATCCTCCAAACGAACTCTTTGTTCTAATGGATCAAATTAGATATTCAAGAACATTATTTGATTAGTTTTAGATCTCGATTCATAAGAAACAAGATTTACCAAGAGTTTAAGAAGAAAATGGTTACCGTGGTTGATTGTTCTTGATCTTGGTGATGTTTTCAGAGAGATTGAAGGTGTAGGATGGTGGTTTATGGTTTTTAAAGGGAGAGATGGAGGAAATTTTGAGGGTGTGGGAGGAGAGGAGATTGATTTATTAGTTTTAAGGGATAAGGATTAAGTTGTTAGCTTAGGGGACAAGTTGTGTTTGAAATAAAGATAAACTAGCAATAATACTCACGCGTGATGCGGTGCGAGAACATCGCAAATATCGAATGGATTAGTCCAAACGTCGTGTGATGGGTTAACCGTATGAAAAGGCGCGTTTTGACGTATCAGATTAAACCTGAAGTAACCTATATAAGTATTGCGATTGGATCAAAACATAAAGTAAATCAAATTTATATGTGACCTGACTCATACATTGAAAGGAAACTACAGTTTGACTCCACATGTTTTGAAACAAAATTTACGAAACATACATAAAATACGCACGAATACATATTATATTTGTCCGGACTCATCTCCCAATCGGAACGTAGACCAACTCAAATTTACATTACATAAAAATATGCACGTAAAAATGGTTTTTTTGAATGAAAAAATATTATATTTGACCTGACTCGTTTTCCAAAAAAAGTTTATGTCTACTTTGAAACATAGAGCAAATCATATTTATACCGACACGTAAATAAAAACACGGACGTAAAAAATAGTGTTTTTTAAGTAAAGGAAGTACAGAGGTAAACTCGAAACAAATTATAGATAAAAAAAACTTAATAGGTTAAAAAGGTTCGTAAAACCATGCCAAGTAGCACCAATGCTATACCATTGCCAGCGACACCAACACCGGAAAAGTTCATAAAAATAAAATAAATAAAAAAGGAAAAAATAACATCGAATGAAAAGCAGACGTAAAATCGTTGAACCACGCATCAAGAAATTAGACCAAAACGTAAAACGTAGAAAAGAATAACTAAGTCAAACGGGGAAAAATAATGTGTTGCGACGAACATGTCAAATAGGAAGAAAATATACCAGAAAACGGTGAACCCCATGCACATGTTGTGTCGTGTTAACTTACAAAATATAGAACGAAACGTAAAACGAATGATTTGTGAAAGATGAACTTACGAGGGGCCAAAGATGAAAATAAAAATGTGTTAGGATTAAATTGGAAAAGAAGAAAAGCAATGAGTTAGAAATGAAAAATCAACTTTTTTTTTAAAATCTCCCCATGCATATGGTACAACTCCACAAAGCAACATTTTGTTGCTAATTTATAGTTTGTAAATATGGGGTTTTAAATAGAAAAAAATGATTTATTAGGTTTATTAATTAATTTTTGGAAATAATATTATTATTATTATTATTATTATTATTGTTATTGTTATTGTTATTGTTATTAATACTATTGTTTAATTAATTAAACATATTTTTTTATAATTAATTTGTCTTAGGTTGCCAAATGTGTTACATGTGTAACATTTTCGTCGGTTTTGCAACTAAAGCACCCATTCAAGGAAACTTTTGTTGTTTTGAGTTTGATTGGGTGTCAATAGTATAATTTGATATGTTTTAGGTAATGTTGGTTGTAATTTCCATATTTTGACAATTACCGGATATTCATCAATGCTCATCAAGACCTAAAAGTTTCTATGAATAGTAAGGTACGCCTAAGGTTTTAATTTTCAATTCATACTAAATAGTAAGTTTATCTCTGATCAAGGCTAGTAAGACGTTTAACTGCGATTTTCGTTGGTTGATGGTTCTCTAAACGAACTCGTTGCTTCTAATGGATGAGATTAGAGTTTATGAAGAAAATAGTTACCGTGGTTGATTGTTCTTAATCTTGGTGATATTTTAAGAGAGATTGAAGGTGTAGGATGGTGGTTTATGATTTTCAGAGAGAGAGAGAGAGAGATGGAGGAAATTTTGAAGGTGTAGGAGGAGTAGAGATTGATATTAGTTTTAGTGGATAAGAATTAAGTTGTTAGCACATCCAACCTCACCTTGGAAGGACACCAGAAGATATAAAGGCACAAAGCTTTTTATGGTTAAAAAATCGGTCAAAGGCGAGAGACTTAACATGGATGGGGGGGGGGGGGTTAGGTTTTTGCGGGGTGGGATTGGGGGGTTTAGGTTTTTCGTAATGTTACACATGTATAGTAATAAATAGTAGTATTGAAAAAAGTACGACATCTTAAATCTTTTTTTATGTCATAAAAATATGCTCAAATATACTCGAATGAAAGATAAAAAAATTGTGATCTTATGGTGCCGTTTTTTAAAAAATGATAACGTAGGGAGAAATTAGAAATGTTTAAAATATATATATTTTCCAATTTTATCCCTCTTTAATTAAAGTTCTTTTCTGTAACGTCTCGTATTTCCATATTCCTATTTTTAGAAAGTTCATATTCGCATCCTATTTTTAGAAATCTTACATTCGTATTTCGATTCCAATATCACAAATCGAGGCGTTAATCATAATGGAAATACATTTTTATTCACACTTGTTTATTTATAAATGCATGATACTTAATCAATCTCGGGTACGTGCTTTATATACGAAACCAAATTATACTTAATGTTTAATTATATTTAGAATCATACTCATATACATTCTTGATATTCACACACTTGTATATCCCTTAATATGCCAAAAAAATTAAAACAAACCAATTCGTAGCCTACGCCTGCAAGCCGTAGCCTACGAATCTGGGCGGGCATAATGTTTAAAACACACGAATTTTGGCTCCATTTCCCTCGTTTCAACCCCAACCATCTCATTTAACACCCAAATCCTAATCCCAACTACAAATACAATCCCTTACCACCTTTTGAACACTTTCCACTCATCTAAATCTCTCTCAAGCTCTCTAATCTTCTCTAATTTCTCAAATCTTGGCAGAAAGATCCAAGTATTCTAAGTGAGTTTTCACTCACTTTTTTTCTTATTTCTTCATGCTTTCTTATTCTAGACTACTTGGATAACCTCTAGGAAGGTTTCCACAAGTTTTCCATGGCAAATTAAGGTGGAACCTCACCATATTTGAGGTCCAAAGTTGTGTTTTAAATTCTGTTTTGATTCAAGTTCTTATTTCTTGTATATTTTGCTTGAAACTTGGTGTAATCTTGTACTCACCAAGCTCCTAACTAAGCTCATAGTCGTGGGTTTGTATTGTGGTTGATTTCCACCAAGAAACAAGCTTGAAACCTTCTTTAAAATTCTGCCTAAACATGTTCTAAGTGTTGAAACCATCCAAGCTTCGAACCTTCAATGTTGGAAGACTTGTGCATGTGTAAGTGTGAACCATGGAAGTCTTGGCTCTCCAAACTTGTTCCACTACCTCACTTATTCTAGTGGCAAGAATACCAAGCAACTTCCTAGAATCAAAGTAAGTTAACATCGCCTCGCCTCCAACATTTGCCATGTTGGGTATCACATGCCCGAGTTGTTCTTATTTGGCTACTTGGATGATCTAGTAGTTTAGTTGTATTTTCATTTTATTCATGACCAACCGGGTCCTCAACTATGTTGGTGACTTTGTGCTTTGGTGAATCTTACAATGAGGTTCATTGGATGTAAATCATCCTACCTCCATGCTTGACTTACATGATTTATATGATATTATGTGACGGACTAAATTGTAGACTATACTATATAATATATATATATTAAACCGAATTCTTGATATTAACCGGATTATGATTAGGTGTCATGAACCTTGGTTATATTATCTTTGTTCTGAACTCCTCGTTTGGGATTCTAATGGGCAAGTTAGGACCCATGAAAACACATAAAAACTTAGTGTCCAAACGAGCATTTAGACAAGATATATTTTCGTGTACATATACTTTTATGCTAAATTCTGAATCCAAACTGTAACAACCCACATTTTTGAAGTCAAAGTCAAAGGAAGAAAAGATTGCTAAATACGATCTGTCACTCCTTGCTTAAGTATTGATTGTACTCTTTGACTTATAATCGATACTCTATTTTATGTTACTTTAGTTGTATTATGTGGAGTAAATGTAATAATCGCAGTTTATCGCTAATCGACCTATCGCTATCCATCCTATCACATCGCAACTCGAACTATGTGTTCTGGATATTGTTTTACGTGTGTGTGCTATTTATGTGTTACTTGTGCATGTTTTTATGGTGATTAATCGAAAACGTAATCGCAACACTATCGCAACGCAATATCATCGCGGACTCGAAATATAAGGTTTATTTTATGATTGAGTGTTAGTTAGGTTATTGTGTAACTATTGTTTAATACTATCGCATCGCTTACTCGCAACGCATCGCAAAGCTCAACGTTCGAAACGAAACGTCGAAAACCAACTCGCGGCAGCCCTTCGATCGAATGACCATTCGATCGAATGGTCATCCGTCTGGATGACCATCCGATCGGATGGCCATCCGATCAGACTGCCCTCCGGTCCGTCACATTACACCGCCTCACTCTCCTCTCACCTATAAATAGCACCTGTCACATCATGAACAGTGTTGTGACAGCTCTCTCGTTCGACCAGCACGTTCCAGCCCTATTTTCTCTCGATTCCTCACGATTCTTGTAAGTTTCTATGTCACACCCCAACCGATGGCGGAAACATCGGGGCGCGGCACTGAGCGAAACAGATTGTCCAGGAGAAATCCATAACAACTAAAATTACCAAATATTTAACGTTAAGCCCCATACCAAAACATATTCAGCAAATTGTCACACCCCGATTTCCACGTGTCTCACCGGTGGGCCCGGTGGGGGATTACCGTGACGATGTTGGCAACAATATAGTCAAACCACACAATTATATAATGCACAGCGGAAGCTTAAGATAAATATATAAACTTCAACCTCTGGTTGTAATATCAAATGTATTACAGAAGTTGAATATATCCACAGCGGATCAAAAAGTAATAAATATTGTTCATTCAGATGCAGCATCAAGTTTGCGAGACTATGTACGATGCTTAGGACGCCTATACCAGCCCATTTCGTATAGTACCTGCACTTAATCTTTTTGGGGAAAATACGTCAGTTTACACTGGTAAATACATTCAACTGACACATTTGAAAATGTTTATTAAAATTGATTTGAATGCACAAGGCACAAACTCTTTTATAACTTGGGAAAATTATAATAAAATCTTGTGAACGTTTTACATGTTCTTTTATGCGTTCAGTAGCCCGGGTCGTGCCGGTTAAAGATTTATAGACACACCACATTGCGTAAAACCGTAGTATAAAAACCAACGGCTACGTCTTTTAATTTAATGTCGACAATATATACCGGGTGTACGCCTACACCGGGATGTCGATGGTCGTGGCCATTTCGTAAAATGATGCCAAGGATATCCGGGACAACGGTCATTAAACCCCCCAAAGGCTTTTAAGAAACAAAACTGTTTAAATGAGCCGATCATATTATTTAATTAACCACCTAAGCGATGGAAGAATATAATGATCAATCAAGCGGTATTAATATACCGTAACCCAAGCCCATATAGGGGAAATAAGTTAAAGTATTTACCTTTGCAAGTATATTTCCTTAATTTGGATTAAATCACCGATAGCTTTTACTGGGGCTCCTAATCTGGAACGAAGGTTTTAATTAACCTCTTAGAATCCTAACAAGTCGTTATAATGGCCGTAGCCTAGACCGGTTGGTTCCGATATATATAGATATGGTTTAATCGCGCGAAAAGGCGAAAACCGAGAATGGAGTGTGATTCTGACCCAACAAGTTCAGAGACTTGTTTTATATGGGTTTATGGTTCACACTCTGGAATTTGGGGTTCAAATAATATAATTTGACCCGTATCGGCTAATTTATGAAAACTAGTTTCATAAGCCGAACCGTGCGCGCAATAGGCGAAACGGTTAACCGTGAGAGTCTTACGCTTATTTCCTAAGTCAATATGCCTTAAAGAGGTTGTGGTATCAGTAGGATACCTTCCGTGATGCCCGTAACGAGTTTAAGTTAATATTATGCCCCGTAGGGGCTTTTTGGTCATTTTAAAGACTTTTAAAAGAGCTTTTCGAGTTCTACAGGAAATCTGAGTTTCCCGAACAGCTTATAAAGCTTAAAATACTTTATTTATTATTTGGAACCAGTAGCAACTGGAATCGGGTCAAAAGACCTTGTAGAACTCATGTTTTGGCCGAAAAGGGCATATTCGGTATTTACCGAACCGTAGCCATAACCGCAGGTTATGAGCGAGGTAAAAATTATTAAAAATCTTTAAAATTTCCAAAATATTATTTTAATACAGTGGGTAAAAGTTTTGGTGACGAAAACTTGGTTTAGATAGGTGTTATGCTAATCGCGCCGTTAATTACTAAAGTTTACTTTAAATGCGCCATTTAGCATAACTCTCATTCTAGACCTCGGATTGACGTGAAACTTTAAGGACATGCTTATAATTTAATAAGCAAGGTTCTGGTCCATTCACGTGTCCGCAATACTCGTTTTATTTTCAAAATGGCGTTACGGTCAACTTTTAGGCGATTAACGGAATTGCGTAAAAGACTCGGATAACTCATGAACCGATTACAGAGGTTTATACCATCAGGTAACCTGGTCCTAAGAGAGTCCTAAGGTATATCTATACCTCACTAAAACGGGTCAGAACTGAAGTCAATGCAAAAGTCAAACTTTTGCGACATTCGGCTCCGAACCGGGTCAATATAGCAAATGGTCGATTCAAACGAGCGCAAACAAGTTTATATACTTAATATCATATTTTATGAGTGTCAAAACAGGTTTCTTAGTATGTACATTACAGATTATGCATAAATCGCTAAAATAGCTTTCTGTTGACTTTTTAAGTGCGCGTTTGACTCGATATTTGACATAGCTAGAGTGGTGATCAGGGGGAACCCTTTTAGAGGTTTATTACCCACATAAATACCAACTCAAAACCACTTTTGATTCGTCATAAGACTGAACCATTTGCAAGTTATTGTAATGACAACCGTTAGTTACGACGGTTGGGTTTATAGGCTAGAACTATGGAAATGTAAGACCAAAATGGTTATGAACAACTTACAGAAGTTATTTCTTGCTTATAGAGCAGAGATGGATGCTTGGGAGCCTTAGAATGATCAGAGATGAGTGTGTTTGAAGTGTGGTGAACTTATGAGCCAATGTGGCTATTTATAGTGTTCAAAAGCCTTCAAGATCATTACACAACAGCCTATAACTGATAATGGATGATGGGCAGGTGCCCCTAAGTGATATGGGTCGAGTAGGGGGCGCCCATGCTCCATTAATTGGTTGTTGGTCATTCAAAGGCTCCAAAAGGCATGTAGTTACAAGCATTCTGCATCTGGGCGTTTTACGCGGCCCGCATGGGAGTTCCATGCCATTTTAATGCGGGTCGCCTGATATTCAAATATCAGGCGCGTATAATAGGAGGCTCGCGGCCCGCCTATACTTAGGCTATTACTTAACGCGGGTCGCGAGAGGCCTGTTTTTCAGATTTTTAAAATCTTTTGAAATGATTACGAAATCCTGGTAATTAATAACGAAATCTTTCGTAATGATTTACCTGACCCTTCGGGTTTGAAGGGGTAACTTTGCGGTTTGGCCCTTGGTTAATTACAACTAAGGACCTCGTGTTATTTACCCGCGTTGTTAAGTCCCCGATTAGTTTATTAATTATTCAGAAAGCCTTAACTTTCATTATTGACGCTTTTAACCCTTCTCATACGGATTCGATCGTAACTTTCTCGTTTCATAACGAAACTTCGCGAAATTTATATATTATATTTTAGTGAGTGTATAATGTCGTTACAAAGCCTTGGGAACGTTAAAGGGTCACTCAGAGGTATAATTAAACATGTTGACACAGTTAACCCCTGTAGCTTGTAACCTCTCACTTTCATCCGCGTTTCGCCTCCGTACGATCTATGATTTATTCGTTTGAAGGTACAAGCATTATTTAGGGTTACTATACAGTATATTTACCCTTGTTGACATTTATAACCCTCGAATTTATATACTTTCAAGGTTTGTCAAAATTAGTCCTTTATTTAATATCAATGCCACGTGTAAACAAATGACACGTGTTAACACATTATTGGACACAAAAATTCGAGGTGTTACATCCTCACCCCCTTAAAATAAATCTCGAGCCGAGATTTACTCAAATAAATAGGGGTACTTTTCTTTCATTATGTCTTCGACTTCCCACGTATATTCGGGACCTCTACGAGCATCCCATTTGACCTTTACAATCGGTACGTGCTTTCTTCGAAGCTTCTTCACCTGTCGATCTACAATCGACAAAGGTTTTTCTATAAATTTTAAGCTCTCATCTATATGCACATCTGTGTGTGGAATCACCAATGATTCATCGGCGAAGCACTTTTTGAGATTGCAGATGTGGAACACGTTGTGAATTCCATTGAGCTCTTCAGGCAAGTTCAACTTATAGGCGACTGACCCGACCCGTTCAATGACCTCAAAAGGTCCTATGTATCTCGGACTCAGTTTGCCTTTCTTGCCGAAACGCATCACTCCCTTCCAGGGCGATACTTTAAGCAACACCTTCTCACCTACCTCGAAGTGAAGATCCTTACGTTTTGGATCGGCGTAGCTTTTCTGCCTATCGCGGGCAGCCTTGAGACGTTCCCGGATCTGGACAATCTTGTCCGTTGTCTGGAAAACAATCTCTGGTCCTGATAATTGGACCTCTCCTACTTCCGCCCAACAAACAGGCGATCTGCATTTCCTACCGTATAATGCCTCGAAAGGCGCAGCCTTTATGCTGGTATGGTAGCTATTATTGTAGGAGAACTCGATTAGGGGTAGATTCTTATCCCAGTTATCACCTAAATCGATCGCACACGCACGAAGCATGTCTTCTAGCGTTTGAATGGTACGCTCACTTTGACCGTCCGTCTGTGGATGGTAAGCCGTACTGAAGTTCAAACGCGTGCCCAAAGATTGCTGGAAACTCTTCCAGAAGTGAGACGTGTACCTGGTATCCCTGTCGGAGATAATAGACACAGGTATGCCGTGTAAGGCTACAAATCTTATCTACATAAAGTTGGGCTAACATATCGGAGCTATACGTCTCCTTGATGGGTAGAAAATGAGCTGATTTAGTCAGCCTATCGACTATGACCCATATTGTATCGTTTCCTTTCCTGGTTTTGGGTAACTTGGTTATGAAGTCCATAGTTACGCATTCCCACTTCCACTCGGGAAGCTCAGGCTGTTGTAGCAAGCCAGACGGCTTTTGGTGCTCGGCTTTGACTTGAGCACAAGTCAAGCACTTTGCTACGTGGGCGGCCACAGACTTTTTCAAGCCTATCCACCAATAGTTTGCCTTTAAATCTTGATAGATTTTGTCTGCACCAGGATGGACTGAATATTTGGAACTATGGGCTTCCTGGAGGATAACATCTCGTAGTCCTCCATAAATCGGAACCCATATACGTCCGTTCAGTCTAAGGATTCCATCCTTGCTAAGAGTCAACTGCTCCTCAGTTACTCCCAGCTTTTCATTAGGATAATTAGCTTCCAACACAGCCTCTCGCTGTGCAGCTAATATCCTCTCAATCAAATTGTTCTTGACTTCAATGCTCTTGGCATTGATTCGAATAGGTTTTACCCTATCCTTCCTGCTCAAGGCATCAGCGACTACATTCGCCTTGCCGGGATGGTACCTGATCTCGCAATCATAGTCATTCAAGGTTTCTATCCAACGGCGCTGCCTCATGTTCAACTCCTTCTGGTTGAACAGGTGCTGGAGGCTTTTGTGATCAGAATAAATCACAAATTTAATACCATAAAGGTAATGCCTCCACAATTTTAGTGCAAATACAACGGCACCCAACTCCAAATCATGGGTGGTGTAATTCTTTTCGTGCACTTTTAACTGCCTTGAAGCATAGGCAATCACCTTGCCCTTCTGCATAAGCACACACCCCATGCCCGTGTGTGATGCGTCGCAGTAAACTACGAATTCATCTGTACCTTCCGGTAGTGTCAACACAGGTGCGTTGCTTAGCTTTTGCTTTAGTATTTCGAAGGACTCTTGCTGCTTTTGGCCCCAAATGAACTTTTCTTTCTTCTTGGTTAGGGAAGTCAAGGGCGCAGCAATCCTCGAAAAATTCTCAATAAATCTCCTGTAGTAACCTGCCAATCCCAGGAAACTACGAATTTCGGTAGGTGTCTTTGGCTCTTGCCAGTTCATGACTGCCTCTACCTTAGCGGGATCCACTTGGATACCACGCTCACTCACAACGTGTCCTAAAAACTGAACCTCTCGTAGCCAGAATTCACACTTCGAGAATTTGGCGTAGAGTTTCTCACGCTGTAGTAATTCGAGAATGCAACGGAGGTGCTTCTCGTGGTCAGCTTGGTTCTTGGAATATATAAGGATATCGTCGATAAAGACTATGACAAATTTATCCAAATACGGCTTGCAGACGCGATTCATGAGATCCATGAACGCAGCCGGTGCATTTGTGAGCCCAAAAGGCATCACTAGGAACTCGTAATGACCATAGCGAGTCCTAAATGCTGTCTTATGTACAGCCTCATCTCTGACCCTTAGCTGATGATAGTCCGACCTCAAGTCGATCTTCGAGAAATAGCTTGCTCCTTGCAGCTGGTCAAACAGATCATCGATCCTTGGTAAAGGATATCTATTCTTTATGGTAACTTTATTTAGCTCTCGATAGTCGATGCACAACCGCATCGATCCGTCCTTCTTCTTTACGAATAGGACTGGTGCTCCCCAGGGAGATGAACTAGGTCTGATAAAACCTTTCGCCAGCAGTTCATCCAACTGGGTCCTCAGTTCTTTCATTTCCGTTGGAGCTAGTCTGTAAGGTGCTCTTGCTATCGGAGCCGCTCCAGGAATGATGTCTATTCTGAACTCCACTTGTCTATCTGGTGGCAAACCAGGTAGTTCTTCAGGAAAAACTTCGGGGTATTCAGAAATGACAGGAAGATCCTCGATCTTCGGCTTAGGTTCTTCTATTATCACCTGAGCCATGTAAATTACACAGCCTCTGTTTAAACACCTTGAAGCTTTGAGCATAGATACGTCCTCGGGTAATCCGTACTGCGTGTCTCCTCGAATGGTAAGAGATTCACCACTTGGAGTCTTTAAAACTATCTGCCTTTTGCCGCAAATGATTTGGGCCTGGTTATGGGATAACCAGTCCATGCCTAGGACTATGTCGAAACCCGCTAGCTTGAAGGGAAGTAGAGATAGAGGAAAAGAATGGTTCCTAATGGACATTTCACATCCCTCTAGAACAGTAGAGACGGTTTCTATCGTGCCGTCTGCTAACTCTACTTCGTATTTCATATCAAGGGTTTTGATAGGCATATTTAGTAGTTGGCAAAATTTCTGGTCTACAAAGGATTTATCGGCGCCAGAATCGAATAGTACTCTTGCAAATATATTATTTACGAGAAAAGTACCTGTAAGCACATTGTCGTTCTGAACCGCTTCCTTTGCATCCATGCGAAAAACTCTCGCATTTGACTTTTTTGTCTCTTTCGCTTTCTTGGCATACTTAGGGCAGTTACTCTTGATGTGCCCCTTTTCATTACAACCATAGCAGGTTGCATCCTTGATCTTTTTGCACTCCACAGTCTTATGATCCTTGGACTTGCATAGTCCACAGGAAGGAGTCTTTGATTGCGACTGTGAGTTCGATGCAAATCTGCATTTCCCAGAGTGGGGTTTCTTGCATATTTTGCAGTTGGGCCTTTCACCAGTTTGCCCATCTTTCTTTGCCTCCGACCCTCTTTTGCCTTCACCGTTTCCACGGTGCTTCTTCCCTGATCTTCGTGAGGTATCATCCTCACGTTTTCTCTTCTCAGCCTCCTTGCTCCTTAGTGTCCTCAGACGGACAGCGTCTAAGGTGAGAGACAAGGAGAGGTCAGTAACTGACCTGAAGGTCGTCGGCCGAGAGGCCTTTACACTCGCCTTTATCGCGGGCTCCAAGCCCCCAATGAAACGGGCAATTCTTCGAGGTTCTGGTGTCACAAGGTATGGGACCAGGCGAGACATCGTATTGAAGCTCGTCAAATATGCCTGGCAGTCCAGGTTCGTCATCACCAGTGACACAAAGTCAGCCTCGATCTTCTCAACCTCATGCTGAGGGCAGTAGTTTTCCTTAATGAGAGCAATAAATTCCTCCCACGTCATTTTGTATAAAGCAGACTTACCAGATGCCTGCACCAACGCCCTCCACCATGCCAGGGCCTCGCCCTTAAATGACTGGGACACATACTTCACCACATCCCTCTCTGCGCACCCGCTGATGTCCACAATAGTGTCCATCTCATCTAGCCAGGTGATACAATCCACAGCACCTTTCTCCCCTGTAAATTCCCGGGGCTTACAAGATACAAAGTATTTGTAGGTGCAACCCTTAGCATTTGATGCATTAGTATATTCTCTATCGCGATGAACGCTGTTCTCAGTGGACGAGTGTTTGTCGTCATCTTTCTTGGGTTGAGAGGGTGGTTTGGAGTGTGTCTTTGGTTTAGAGGGTGGTTTTGACACGGTTCTGCCTTGGGACTCAGTATATTGACGATCAAGAGCTGCCTGAACAGCATTGTCAATCAGAGCCTTCAGTTGTGCGCCTGTCAAATGTACTGGCGTATTGTCGTAGTCATCTTCATTAGTATGGCTATTCTCTCCGTTGGGATCCGCCATTGTAACTTGAATCTGTTATAGAAGATAACAAAATTTTATTCAGGATATTATTATATAATTGTCTTTTATCACAATTTGTCAACCATGGTACAGAGACCATATTTGGTTAACTTACTATTTCATTACATATTAGGATTTGAATATATCCTATTTCAGCTATATCAATAATAGTGGTGGCATAAAGCCTAATTACGAGGATGTTTTATAATTTTAGCCGAGATTTCAGAGAATCAAAGGCATAGAGATTTGAACCGTAGTTCTTTTATCTCTTTCTGACAGGGAGTCATAGACCACCACTGCCTTTTGTCTTCATAAGACAATTATTATGGCCCATAGGCACTACATCTTTAATGGATGTTTTAATATGGTTGGCCCGTAGGCACTACGTCTCTAATGGATGTTTTAATATGATTGGCCCGTAGGCACTACATCTCTAATGGATGTTTTAATATGATTGGCCCGTAGGCACTACATCTCTAATGGATGTTTTAATAAGGTTGGCCCGTAGGCACTACATCTGTAATGGATGTTTTAATATGATTGGCCCGTAGGCACTACATCTCTAATGGATGTTTTAATATGATTGGCCCGTAGGCACTACATCTCTAATGGATGTTTTAATAAGGTTGGCCCGTAGGCACTACATCTCTAATGGATGTTTTTATAATACTGGCCCGTAGGCACTACATCACTAATGGATGCTTTAATAATATTGATCACCTTCATTGGTGATTTAACCCGCGATTTATAAATCATTTAGTTGGGTTTTGAAATCCTTAAAGGATTATTGTATAAGAATGACGTGCGTGATTTTAACGAATCACATCTACCATGATTGTTAACATGCGTACAGAGGTTAACAGGGAATCAGAATCTTTTCAATTAGGTCGTACCATCTTGACTGGATCTTAAAAGACACCAAGCTAGGTTTCACCTTTTAAGATTCTTTATTTAGGCAGATCAATTAAAAGGATTGGTTTTGATTTATTTCTATACATATTAAAACGAAACTCATAACATACATTCCATAATCTCAAATACAATTACATATTGCCCTAAACGGGTCTTTCAAATAGTACATACCTCCATAGAGGTTTAAAAATAAGTGACGAGTCCACACAGGGACTATTACAAGATAGGTGTCCATGTAAGGACTAAAAGATAAGTCCACGTAGGGACTGAAATACGATAAGTGTCCTCGCAGGGACTTATTTCATAGTAGAAATTACATTAGTACTACTATTAAGGGCTAATGGTCACGTTTCTTCTTTTTGCCCTTTAGTAGGTTCGCCAAGCCTTTGAGAAATCCTCGGTGGCTCTTTTTCTCTTCCTCGAACTCTCTCTCCACACGATCTAGTCGATGGAGTATTTCTTCCTGTTCAGGAGGAGAGAAACGTGGTTGTGGCGCTTGATGCGGAACTGGAGGTCTGGGAGGTATTGGATACCCATGAGCTGAGTAGTCCGGTGGTCCCATGTTTCCATGTGCTCCGTCAGGGTAGCGCGCATTATATCTTGCCGACACCACATATGGGTCGCGCTCATAGCCGTAGTTGTAATGTGCTTGTGACGGTTCGAACGGGTTGTAAGCCGTTGGACCCGTGTAAGCAGGTATGGGTTGGTCATACCCAAATGGTGGCGAATTTTGTGCAGCTGGTGTGGAGTTCGCCTCCTGTATAGGACTTGAAGGTCCTTCTTCTTGTAGTGGCGGATAGTGGCTACTACTAGAGTGTCGAGGGGTGCTGAAGTGGATACCCCCTCCTCCTCCTCGTGTAGACATACGAGCATTTGTCCTCCTACGCCTTGGCGGATCAGGTATTACTGGTTGCGCCGGTGGCGGAGGTGGTGGCGTAACTGCCACAAAGCGTGAATCCTCAGAGGGATCCTGTGGATGTCGCGTTTGTTGTGATGTCTGTTGGGGTGGCGTGTAGTACCACTCATGTCGGTCAAACAACGCTTGGAAACTGTCTGGTCCCTGATAGGGTGTGCCATGGAAGGATGACCCGTCAGAGACTTCTATCGGATGCGTGGGCGTACCACGAGCAGGTTCTGTTGGATCAGTATCTTCATCCATGTGGTCTTCGGAGAAGTGATCTTGTGGCCCTAGTGGAACAAAACCTGAAGGTTCCTGTATGTAGTCAGCTGGATTAAACTGACCTATGAAGTATGGAGTAGGGTCGTCGTAATTCCGGTGGATGGCGTCGAGCTGTGCGAGGTGGAATGCCTCGCGGGTTCATAAAGATCTCTTCGTCGTTGTGGTTCTTCACTCCGTGTCATCGAAGGATGTCTTGTACCAGATGGTCCAGCTTCGTTATCGTGATGTGTCACGAATTCTCCTCTGCCTCTTCTTCCCCTTCCTCTTCCTCGGAATATAACAGGTGGCATTTTCCTGCTCCAAGACTTATTTAAAAATCGAATGGAAAATAAAGACAAAAAGGAGTATTAATCCGAATTTGTCCTAAGTTATAGTCTAGACTCAAGTATGTGCAATTGTGTCATTGAGATTAAACACAATAGGATAGTGTTTAATTCACTCAATGTTGGCTCTGATACCAACCTGTCACACCCCGATTTCCACGTGTCTCACCGGTGGGCCCGGTGGGGGATTACCGTGACGATGTTGGCAACAATATAGTCAAACCACACAATTATATAATGCACAGCGGAAGCTTAAGATAAATATATAAACTTCAACCTCTGGTTGTAATATCAAATGTATTACAGAAGTTGAATATATCCACAGCGGATCAAAAAGTAATAAATATTGTTCATTCAGATGCAGCATCAAGTTTGCGAGACTATGTACGATGCTTAGGACGCCTATACCAGCCCATTTCGTATAGTACCTGCACTTAATCTTTTTGGGGAAAATACGTCAGTTTACACTGGTAAATACATTCAACTGACACATTTGAAAATGTTTATTAAAATTGATTTGAATGCACAAGGCACAAACTCTTTTATAACTTGGGAAAATTATAATAAAATCTTGTGAACGTTTTACATGTTCTTTTATGCGTTCAGTAGCCCGGGTCGTGCCGGGTTAAAGATTTATAGACACACCACATTGCGTAAAACCGTAGTATAAAAACCAACGGCTACGTCTTTTAATTTAATGTCGACAATATATACCGGGTGTACGCCTACACCGGGATGTCGATGGTCGTGGCCATTTCGTAAAATGATGCCAAGGATATCCGGGACAACGGTCATTAAACCCCCCAAAGGCTTTTAAGAAACAAAACTGTTTAAATGAGCCGATCATATTATTTAATTAACCACCTAAGCGATGGAAGAATATAATGCTCAATCAAGCGGTATTAATATACCGTAACCCAAGCCCATTTAGGGAAATTAGTTAAAGTATTTACCTTTGCAAGTATATTTCCTTAATTTGGATTAAATCACCGATAGCTTTTACTGGGGCTCCTAATCTGGAACGAAGGTTTTAATTAACCTCTTAGAATCCTAACGAGTCGTTATAATGGCCGTAGCCTAGACCGGTTGGTTCCGATATATATAGATATGGTTTAATCGCGCGAAAAGGCGAAAACCGAGAATGGAGTGTGATTCTGACCCAACAAGTTCAGAGACTTGTTTTATATGGGTTTATGGTTCACACTCTGGAATTTGGGGTTCAAATAATATAATTTGACCCGTATCGGCTAATTTATGAAAACTAGTTTCATAAGCCGAACCGTGCGCGCAATAGGCGAAACGGTTAACCGTGAGAGTCTTACGCTTATTTCCTAAGTCAATATGCCTTAAAGAGGTTGTGGTATCAGTAGGATACCTTCCGTGATGCCCGTAACGAGTTTAAGTTAATATTATGCCCCGTAGGGGCTTTTTGGTCATTTTAAAGACTTTTAAAAGAGCTTTTCGAGTTCTACAGGAAATCTGAGTTTCCCAAACAGCTTATAAAGCTTAAAATACTTTATTTATTATTTGGAACCAGTAGCAACTGGAATCGGGTCAAAAGACCTTGTAGAACTCATGTTTTGGCCGAAAAGGGCATATTCGGTATTTACCGAACCGTAGCCATAACCGCAGGTTATGAGCGAGGTAAAAATTATTAAAAATCTTTAAAATTTCCAAAATATTATTTTAATACAGTGGGTAAAAGTTTTGGTGACGGAAACTTGGTTTAGATAGGTGTTATGCTAATCGCGCCGTTAATTACTAAAGTTTACTTTAAATGCGCCATTTAGCATAACTCTCATTCTAGACCTCGGATTGACGTGAAACTTTAAGGACATGCTTATAATTTAATAAGCAAGGTTCTGGTCCGTTCACGTGTCCGCAATACTCGTTTTATTTTCAAAATGGTGTTACGGTCAACTTTTAGGCGATTAACGGAATTGCGTAAAAGACTCGGATAACTCATGAACCGATTACAGAGGTTTATACCATCAGGTAACCTGGTCCTAAGAGAGTCCTAAGGTATATCTATACCTCACTAAAACGGGTCAGAACTGAAGTCAATGCAAAAGTCAAACTTTTGCGACATTCGGCTCCGAACCGGGTCAATATAGCAAATGGTCGATTCAAACGAGCGAAAACAAGTTTATATACTTAATATCATATTTTATGAGTGTCAAAACAGGTTTCTTAGTATGTACATTACAGATCATGCATAAATCGCTAAAATAGCTTTCTGTTGACTTTTTAAGTGCGCGTTTAACTCGATATTTGACATAGCTAGAGTGGTGATCAGGGGGAACCCTTTTAGAGGTTTATTACCCACATAAATACCAACTCAAAACCACTTTTGATTCGTCATAAGACTGAACCATTTGCAAGTTATTGTAATGACAACCGTTAGTTACGACGGTTGGGTTTATAGGCTAGAACTATGGAAATGTAAGACCAAAATGGTTATGAACGACTTACAGAAGTTATTTCTTGCTTATAGAGAGCAGAGATGGATGCTTGGGAGCCTTAGAATGATCAGAGATGAGTGTGTTTGAAGTGTGGTGAACTTATGAGCCAATGTGGCTATTTATAGTGTTCAAAAGCCTTCAAGATCATTACACAACAGCCTATAACTGATAATGGATGATGGGCAGGTGCCCCTAAGTGATATGGGTCGAGTAGGGGGCGCCCATGCTCCATTAATTGGTTGTTGGTCGTTCAAAGGCTCCAAAAGGCATGTAGTTACAAGCATTCTGCATCTGGGCGTTTTACGCGGCCCGCATGGGAGTTCCATGCCATTTTAATGCGGGTCGCCTGATATTCAAATATCAGGCGCGTATAATAGGAGGCTCGCGGCCCGCCTATACTTAGGCTATTACTTAACGCGGGTCGCGAGAGGCCTGTTTTTCAGATTTTTAAAATCTTTTGAAATGATTACGAAATCTTGGTAATTAATAACGAAATCTTTCGTAATGATTTACCTGACCCTTCGGGTTTGAAGGGGTAACTTTGCGGTTTGGCCCTTGGTTAATTACAACTAAGGACCTCGTGTTATTTACCCGCGTTGTTAAGTCCCCGATTAGTTTATTAATTATTCAGAAAGCCTTAACTTTCATTATTGACGCTTTTAACCCTTCTCATACGGATTCGATCGTAACTTTCTCGTTTCATAACGAAACTTCGCGAAATTTATATATTATATTTTAGTGAGTGTATAATGTCGTTACAAAGCCTTGGGAACGTTAAAGGGTCACTCAGAGGTATAATTAAACATGTTGACACAGTTAACCCCTGTAGCTTGTAACCTCTCACTTTCATCCGCGTTTCGCCTCCGTACGATCTATGATTTATTCGTTTGAAGGTACAAGCATTATTTAGGGTTACTATACAGTATATTTACCCTTGTTGACATTTATAACCCTCGAATTTATATACTTTCAAGGTTTGTCAAAATTAGTCCTTTATTTAATATCAATGCCACGTGTAAACAAATGACACGTGTTAACACATTATTGGACACAAAAATTCGAGGTGTTACACAAATAATTATTACAGACATAAAATCTCAAAGACAATAAATTGTTTCGACAACTCAGATTTAAATAAATTGTTTGTTTGTTTCTAGACTCCTCCTACTTCGATTCCACATAGCAAGCATCCTAGCAGATAGCATCCGAAACACCTGTCACATACGTTAAAATTAGGGTCAATACACATAGTGTAAAGGTGAGCATACAAGTTTGATATAGCATAATAGGGTTCGAAATAGTTTACGCATAACCAACATGAAACATGTATAAAGTGAAGGCAAGTAGGTTATCGACAGAGAAATATGCACAGACGTGACTGCGAGTTGTAGAATGCGCAACACATATCCCCACTGGGACATGTGAAGTAAAGCCCTTAACAACCCCTGTCCACGACAGGTGCTGAGTCCAAACTATAGTACTATCGTTGCTAAGGTGTTAGGCAACAATCACTGTGTTAACATAACATACAAGCATTCATCGAATAACACCTAGCATGCAATAATGGTTAGCGTATAAATAGTGTTTGCGTTGTGTGACTGATGTAATTTGAATATAGATAACGTATGTAACACCCAAAAGTGTGTAAAGCAAAAAGGGATTGAGTATACTCACAGATTGTGTTTAACAAGTAAACACGCTCTTGGATTGAAGGTAGCGCTGGAAGAGATTAGCCTGAACAGTTAATGACAACGTAAACGATAAGCGGCGCGTAAAACGGTGCAAAGTGGTAAGTGTCGGATGGTAACCCGATCGGATGGCAACCCGATCGGATGGCCAGTCGATCGGATGTCAATTGGATTGACACCTCGTTTGGTGAGGATGTGTTTGTGAATGATGGTTTGTACTTTGAAGTTTTCGTTGTAGCATTTTGAAAACAGATAGGTATCTCTACCTTTCAGGTCGGTCGATCAAACGACGGTTCTATCGGATGGCGATCCGTTCGGCGAGGTAATTCTCAGAGAACAAGTTCACAGTTGTGTTGTCACGCGATCGGATGGTCTACCGATCGGGTGACAATTCGTTAGAACTGATAGCCTTTACTGTTTAAAATAACTTATTTAATATATAAAATCAGTAGAAAAAGGTTTGGTATGTAAAGGATGTGTAAAACTCATTTTATTAGCAAAAGGGCATAACCGTCAATTACCGAATCAAAGCAAGAACCCCATGTTATGATCAGTTTAAAATTTAATAAAAATCTCCAAAAATACCTAAATATTTTATCACATCAGTGGGAAGAAAGTTTGGTGCCAAAATTTGGGTTTAAATGGGTTTTATGCCGAAAATGCCGTTTAATTAATAAAAAGGCTTCAATTTACGATATCGAGCATAACTCCTAATTTAGACCTTAAACTGATGTCAAATTTTTAGGACACATTTATAAATCAGTAATAAGGGTTTTTGTCCACTCACATTTCCAAAAATCTCGTTCTTATACCAAAAGGGTATAATGGTCAACAATTAAGCAATTAACGGAAACATGCATATGAATCAGATTTAATAAGAAGCATTTAGTATACTCTCAGAGGGTTATACTAACATGTAATATGGTCCTAATGGAACCCTAAGGCATATACAAACCAAGCCAAATCGGGTTAGAACTGAAAGTCAAAGCCAAAAGTCTACTTTTGCGACTTTCGGTTCCGAACCGAGCCTAAACTCAGAATTGTCGGGTTAAACATGCCTAAACATGTTCTTATATTATTTACCAAGTTATTTTAGTGTTTAAACATGTTCCATAACTTCTACATTACTAGTTATGGATTTATTTGTAACAACAGATTCTGTTGACTTTTTAATAACAAATTTGACCCGACAATTGACCAAGTTAGAGTGAGAATCAGTAGGTGCCCTTTTTAAGGGTTTATTACCTACATAATTACCAACTCATAGCCACTTTCAATTCGAATAATGGCTGGACCATTAGTGATTAATCACTAAGTCAAAGCAGAATTACGTCAACTTTGACTTTCGGTCATTACACTAACAAAAACTTAATTACAGAGGCTAAGTACACTTACAAGAGTCCTTAGCATGAAGATTTAGACTAAGAGAACTTCCTTCCAAGATAGGATGCTCCAGAAAAGCTCCAAAGCTTGAGAAACTTTGAGAGGTTGAGAAATCTTTTGAAGTGTGAGGAATGAGCTTCAAACATGGCCCCTTTATATAGGTTTTTGAATGCTCTAGGATCAAAGCAAGTGTCCCCCAGGTGTAATCTTGATCATACAAGTGTCTAGTGGTTTTTAAAACCATCAAAGAATACATAGAATTGAAGTTATGTGAGTGAGGAAGTGGTTTGGAGAAGATAACATGCTGAAACTTGCAGCTGTGCAAAGAATCTGTCCAGATCAGGCCGTCGCATCACGCGACGGCAGAGGGTGTTGGTGGTGGCGTGACGCCACCATAGGGGTAACCTGATCAACAAGTTTTAAAGTTGGCATTTTCACCCCCTGAACCTTTTGAAACGCAATATCTTTCATTTTAAGCACATTTAACCCATTTAACTTTTATTTTTATGATCCAAGAGATATAACCAAACACCGTTAGGTCCGGTTTCGTTAAATGATTATTGAAAACACAAGTTTTGCCTTGTTGACGCTTTTAACCCCTTAATTACGAAAGTTAACGTATTTTCCTCATACGATATCGAAACCTTGTGAAATTTTTATCACTTATTTTTGGGAGCATAACTAATTTTTACAAAGCTCCGGGTTCGTTAAAAGGTCACTCAGAGGTATTATTTAAACATGTTGACACATTTAACCCTCGCGTCTTGTAAACTTTCACTTTCTTCCACAACGGTTTCATACGATTCATGATTTATTTGTTTAAGGGTATAAACGTCATGTAGGGTTGTTGAAAGGCAAAATTTTCATATGTTGACACTTTGGATCCTCTTACACACATACCTTCTTCGTTTGTCAAATTTAGTCCCTCGTAATCAATTCGTTAAACGTTTAAAGTCCATGACACGTGTCGATACTATATTGGATATGATTTTGCGAGGTGTTACAATTGAACATGTTGAGAAATTGTTAAGTGTTGAAGTTCCAACCATCACATAGTCGGGTGGTCGTTCGATCAGATGGCTATCCGATCAGACGGAAATCCGTTCGACGTTCAAAACTTGAAAAGTTGAATTAAAAGTTTAAGTGTGGGACCAAGGTTCAAGCCGATCGGACGGCAATCCGTCCCAACGACCTGACCGTCTTGACACTTGGTTGTTTTGAAAGTTTGCAGCTTTTGATCGAGACGGTATGATACGTGCCAAACAACAGAACCTCGTTAAGACCATAGCGACCCGATCGGACAGGAATCACTCAGATCCGACCCGTTCTCTAGTTCGTGACGGTGGTTCATGTTTAACCTGAAGTCGGTTGTCTCTTTGGTAGAACCCAGATCTTGAACCAACACATCACTAAGAAGGAGTAGAAGATCAGAGCAAGCTCCGATTCTATCGGTTTTGAGTGCACTGAGTGTAAAAGAGTTGAAAGAAAGTTGGAAAACCATCTTTCAATCCTTTTCATCCTGAGTATGTTCAGATCTATGCAAGATCTTTGTTCATTTATGTGGAAATTGTCCAGATCTAAGTTGTTCTTGATGGATTGAAGCCAAAACATGAAGTTCATAAGAACCCCATGATGACATCATCCTAGAACACCTCAAATCTAGTGATTTTGTAGGTCCCCTTGATGTATGGATTTTTCATAGAATTGTCAATCTAATCAAGAGTGCGGAATCCTCTTGATCAGAATATAGCAGAAAACGTGTAGGAACAGAAATCACAATTCACTTTCAAACTGGGTTTCTATTGATTATCAATCACAAGAATTACAATCAATCAAACCCTAACAAACAAATTTTCATCCAAGACCTAATCTCTCACGAATTCTCTCTAGCAACTGTTTTGGCTGATTAACCTAAACCATAAAGCCTAACCTTGTTTATATAACACAAGGGTTACAACTTGGGCTAGGTTTAACCTCATGGACTGCGAATTGGACAAGCCCAATTCGCCACCATACACCCAATTCGTTGGGTTTGGTTAGCCCAAACATTACAACTAACTATTACAAAGCTAAACCCGCTAACTGTTTATCGTTTAACTAATTACAAGATATCCAAAGACCAAATCTAAGCTGTTGTCACAGACTATGCACCAACAAACTCCCCCTTGACAATAGCTTCATAAAATGACTTTGTCTTCAGTCTTCTTGCAATCTTCATGTAGTCTTGCACTGTCTTTGGTCTTTGGATAGCTTTAGCTTCAATAGCTTCTGTCAGCAACAGACTCCCCCTAAGCTGATGCATCCAATCACCAAATCTTCAAAACGTTAGCACTTTAGTAAACTCCAGTTCAGCATTTGCACAGCAATCTTCAAACTCTTCAACTTTGTCTGCAATATAGAAAGGAGGTCCTACCATGCATCCAATCAAACTCTCATCTTCTCAGCAACTTCTCAGCAACAAACCGCTTCAATCTGTATACTATAAAACAAACATCTCGAGAAACCATAAGAATTTTTCAACACAGTTAAATAAATTATTATTTTTCAAGAGATAGTTAAACTATATCACAGATTAAGCATTTTCAACTTATCACCAACACGCAAAACTTTTTGTTCAACACATAAGAACCTGTCTGATTTAAAATTTTGAACTCACTTTCTAACACCGTCTCACCCTATCAGTAACAATTCCTCCAAGAGTAACAGTTTTCCGTATGTTAAGAATTTTAACAGAAAAAGACACTATTTTTGGATTTTTATATTTTCTGAAAGCAAGCAAATACAAAAGTAATAAACACTCTATTTTTATGAGAATCACTGGTAAGAAGATCATATCAGCACAATCAAACTGTTTCACACAATTAGATAATTATTTATTTAATTTTTCGTGAAAAGCAGTTCAAGACGATTACCAGTATGTTTATCCACTTAAACAAAATGCATGAACATTTCAAGTACCATTACCATATGATACGTTAAGGTAATTTTATTTTACTGAAATACAAGTGTGTCCCACTTCAGGATATACCCCCGTGATCAAGGTATGCACAAAGATTCATCGTAGTAGGTGAGTATACTGAATTCATCCGTTTTATTTTTCAACGATAGATAATTGGTGAACAGGTCAGTACTTCCGTACAGCAAAGAGACCAAAATATCTTATCGAGGGCTAAGACAGATACCATTTTTGGTACGAATTATGCATTTTGCATTTTTTGAATGACTCTCTATGAGAGCTTCTTCATTTTCAGGGTTTTGGCATTTTTAGCTCTTTTAAGATATCCTGGGTGTGTCTAGGTCAACGTGTATCTGGATGCAGCAGAAGGACACCCCTGATATCCCCAGATGAAATAACAGTATAAAGACCCAAAACCTCAGATTTTGGCAATCTATCAACGCAAGATTTAAGGTCATTAAACCATACACCACTGATGTGTTCCCCACTCATATTCAGTTCATTTAGGTTTATATCACATTGGTAAGTTGATTATTTCATGCTTTTGCCTATTGGTACATCATATGATGAAGCTGCTATCACACTTAAGCAATTTAGGTTCAATTTCAGTGTGACAGTCTAACTTGCTGATGTACTATCATCTCTTCTTTTTCACACAGTGATAACTCAATTTTTGATTTTCTATTTTTTATGCTTTTGATTTTTTAACGTTTTTGATTTTTTAATGTTTTTGTATTTTTGATTTTTAAGAAAAGCAGTAAACTATTTACAAAAATTTTTATGAAAAACCAGTTATTCAGGATTCCTCATCCCGTTGAGTTCGACTAAATGTTCAAAGCGAGCCCTGTCAAATGCTTTAGTATAAAGATCTGCCAGGTTATCTTGTGTGTCGACTCAGTACTTTGAACTTCAATTCAAATCATTTAATTTATATATATCAACAATCTCACATCCCCCTTCATGTGC
This sequence comes from Helianthus annuus, assembly GCF_002127325.2. Classification (NCBI taxonomy): domain Eukaryota; kingdom Viridiplantae; phylum Streptophyta; class Magnoliopsida; order Asterales; family Asteraceae; genus Helianthus; species Helianthus annuus. Next base: position 40,645,669 of record NC_035449.2, read on the forward strand.
CTGAAGCAACCACTATCAACATAAGTTGATAATCCTCCTTAGCAGCTCCTGCACACACCAACTCAGAAATTAGTTAGATTGGGGGACCCAAGCCTTAATGGTCTTGGGTCGTCCAAATTCACCAACTATTGGAACATCCATCCAATATCCATTACTCCTAACTGGAGTCTTGGATCTCAGACCTGTTGATGGAATTTGATTTTGATTTCCACTAGGTCTTTGGTCCTGAGGGTTCCAATATACATTTGGACTATTTGACCTTTCGAACTTTGATTTTGAAACCTTGAATTTTGATTCCAAGAAGCATTATTGTTGTAATTTCTAAAGCCATTGTTATAAAAAGTTCGACCACCATTATTCTGGTATCGATTTTGATATTGACCTTGACTTCTGAAATTATTAGAATTAAAATTGTTCATTCTTGGTGAACTGCTTCTAGGTCTCTCATATCTGCCTGGTGGAGATCTAGGCTGAAATCTTTGTTGATTTCTTTGAAAACGTGGAACTTGTGGAGTTCCTGTTCCAGCCCTATCTACACCAACAACAACGTTCTCTGGTTGCTTAGGAGCAGATTTCTTTGGAGAATTTGAGCCTTTCTCCTCACTATCACCTTTCTTCTCTGGTGATTTCCCTCTTTGTTTGTCACTAATTTGTGCTTCACTGTTTTGTTAGGACAACAACTAGCTACATGTCCCTTTATGTGACACCTGAAGCATGATCTCCTTTTCAAAGACTTCTTAGCTGGAGTCTCTGAGGTAGATCCCTTATCAGATGATGATGATGCCTTCAAAGAATTTGGTTCAGTTTGCTTGGATTCAGATATTTCTTTGTTTTTATTTTTAGCAAACTCTACATTGGATTCATTTTCAATAACAGTGGTTTCGTTGTTCATATCACTACCTTGAACAAAATTAATCTTTTTAACAAAATTTTGATTTTTGCTCTTAGGAGGTGAATTTTTCTTTTTCAAAGGTTCCCTGTTATTGTTCTTCTTAGCATCATCACTCTCAGACCTCTCACCTTGACTTGATGTGGATGCGAAACTACTTGGTGCAGTTGACATAAAGTCTGCTAGCTCATCTTCATCAGGCAGGAAAGAATAGTCATGACTAAGAGGAGGTGGGACCTCATTAAATCCCTGGAATCCCAAACTAGTTTTGTCACTACTCTTATTTAACCCACCCATCATGTGTTTCATAGCAAAAGTAGAGTCCCTGAATTGACCTAATTTCTTTTCAAGTTCAACAATTTTGAGTTGTGCATCTGACAACTCTTTGCATTTTTCAGAAATCTCTTTTGTTTTCTCAGCCATCATGTCATGAGCTAAGTCTATGACTTGAAGTTTTTCGTTTAGTGTGTAGGTTAAAGCTTCAATTTCACTTTCATAACTTCTTATCTTCTTTAAGTATATAGATTCGTTTCTTTTAGCAAAAAAGTTTGACTCTTTTATGCTCGACATCTCGCTTACCAGACTTTGATTTTGTGTTGACAACCTGTCAACCTCACCCTGTAATTCATGACACCTCAAACACACAGAATTAGATTGTACCTCTTTCTCATGAACTTCTGTAGTTTGATCAGCAACAACCTGTTCAGCTTCACTCTCTTTCTCTACTTCAGCATCCACTTTTGCTTCAGCATTTTTCACTTCAGATTCAGCATCACTCACAGTAGTTTCATCCTCATCAACTGCCACTATCTCTGCCATGAATGCCTGGGTGGCACTCTCATTTCCCTGATATCGCTTTTGTAATGCATCCCACATATCCTTTGAATTTGTGTACTTATTAAAGGTATGCTTGATGCCATCAGGTAAGGACATCTTGATAGCAGCTAAGGCTCTCTTTTCAGCCTCATACATCCCTTTATCATCCTCTTGCATGTTCACATAGTCTGTTCTACGTGGTCTGCCCTCATAATCGTGTGTTGGGTTTGTGTACCCATCTACAATACAGATCCACATGCGTGCATCCTGAGATTCAATGAAGGATTGGAAGCTGTCCTTCCATGTAAGATAATTCTCCACCTTCATCATCTTAGGTGCATTCAAATTGGTCATGTTCGACATTTTAACGTTGCAGACTGATAAAACCTTACAAAATTTTTCCGAAAACAGTGGTTACCAAATTACATCGTTAGAATCGTCTCGAAAAGACGAATCCAATGATATATAATGTCAAAAACCGAATTCGGGATTTTCCTTTTTTTTTGTCCTAAAAATGCAAGGAATTCAAAGGTGCTGACGGTTCTGTCAAACGAGCTACGGATCAATTTCTATTTGCAAAACAGTCAAATTTTATCGACGCTTGCCAACAAAAATTCCACCCCTTAAATATGCTGTTAATTTCGCTGGTTATGCTGTTAATTTCGCTGGTTATGCTGTTAATTTCGCTGGTTTAAGTTCCCTGGTCAATGTAACTTAATTTCGCTAGACAGCTCAGGTTAATTTCGCAGGAACAGATTGCTGAACAGATCAATTTCGTAGGTTATTTTCGCTAGTCAAATTCGCTGCTTAATTTCGCTGAAACCGTGATAATTTCGCTATGGAAAATTAAACGGTTACCAAAGTCGCCTTTGGATACTTCGCCAGTAAGTATGCTAGTACAGCTAATTTCGCAGGTCAGACAAATTCGCTGACTTCTTAAATTCGCTGAACCAGTATAATTGGAAACTTAATCTGATCAAAATTTTGAAAAATTTTCCCAGATTCTCCTAACACCTTCCTGCAGAATCACAAGGCAAACTATCAGTAAATTTTCGAAAACAATATGATGAACACGAAGAACAGTCTTCGAATTCCAGCCAAATACTCTTCAAATGCAACCAAATACTGTCCTGAAAACCTGCAAATCAGCAAAAACTAACAAACAAACCGATCAAACACAAACAAAATCGCAGAAAAATTATCAGAACTCAAGAATTTCGAAACCCTAATTTCAGGTTTCAACAATTTCGAAATTTTACACCCAAATCTGCCAAGCACAATTCTGAACCGAGCCTTCAAGAGCCTAATGCTCTGATACCAATTGTAAGTCCCCTTGATGTATGGATCTTTCACAGAATTGTCAATCTAATCAAGAGTGCGGAATCCTCTTGATCAGAATATAGCAGAAAACGTGTAGGAACAGAAATCACAATTCACTTTCAAACTGGGTTTCTATTAATTATCAATCACAAGAATTACAATCAATCAAACCCTAACAAACACAATTTCGTCCAAGACCTAATCTTTCACGAATTCTCTCTAGCAACTGTTTTGGCTGATTAACCTAAACCCTAAAGCCTAACCTTGTTTATATAACACAAGGGTTACAACTTGGGCTAGGTTTAACCTCATGGACTGCGAATTGGACAAGCCCAATTCGCCACCATACACCCAATTCGTTGGGTTTGGTTAGCCCAAACATTACAACTAACTATTATAAAGCTAAACCCGCTAACTGTTTATCGTTTAACTAATTACAAGATATCCAAAGACCAAATCTAAGCTGTTGTCACAGACTATGCACCAACAGATTTCACGGTGGAAAGTTAAGATTTAAAAGAGAGAAAGGTGAAGGAGTGCGTGTAGATCATGAAAGTACAAGATTTAGGTTGAAAACTTACAAGAATCGCGAGAAATCGAGAGAAAGAAGCTTAAGAGCGGCTGGGTCGAGTGAGAGTGCTGTCACATCACAAATGATGTGACAGGTAGGTATTTATAGGGTTTCCCAAAAAGGAAAGTGCATAGGATCGGGTGGGTCTCCGATCGGATGACCGTCCGATCGGGTGGCAATCCGATCGGTTGACCATCCGATCGAGTGGCTCCGACGACTGAGTTTCGGCGTTTAGTTCGTGCGTTTGAGTTTTGCGATGTGTTTAAGCGATGCGATAGAATTATCCATTAATCCCAACTACTATATCTAACATACAATCATCCTAAGTAAGTTGCGTTTAGCGTCTACGATTCGATTGCGATAGAGTTGCGATTGCGTTTCGATTAATCACCACAACACATAAAGTAAACATGCACAAATAACACATAAGTAGCACGCACACGTAAAACAATATCCAGAACGCTTAATTCGAGTTGCGAATGCGATTGCGATAAGCGATAGGCGATAAAGCGATAAAACATGCGATAAATAGCGATTAGACCTCGATTATTAACAAGTACTCCACATAATACAACTAATGCGATAAAATAAATAGATTATATACAAGTCAAAGAAGTCAAAATAGGAGTTGAGCAAGGAGTGACAGATCGTAATTAGCAATCTTTTCTTCCTTTGACTTCAATGTTGACTTTGACTTTGACTTTCAAAACACGGGGTGTTACATTCTACCTCAAATCTTGTACTTCCTCAATCAGCACACACTTTCTCATCATTTCCACCATCAACTCTTAACTTTTCACCATCAAATCGGCTAATTTGGGCTATTCTAGGGTGATGTCATCATGGGTTCTCATAAACTTCAAAATGTGACTTCATTCCACCAAGAACAACTCAGATCTAAAGGATTTCAACATGTTTAAACACGGATTTCACCTAAATCTAAACTTAATCCAAGTGTTTCAAACTTTTCTTCGATATTCTTAACTTTCTACTCAAAACCGATAGAATCGGAGCTCAGTCAGGCCTTCCACTCATTCTCTAGTGAAGTGTCGGTCCGAGAACTGATTCCTATCGGAGAAAACGACCGATTCACGAGTTGAACATGAAGTACCATCAAGAATAGTTAATTGATCGAACGGGGTGATTCCCATCCGATCGGATGACTTGGACTTGATGGGGTTTTCATTGTTTGACACATTGTCATACCGTCTCGATTCAATCACAAAACTTTGCAACTTAACAAATTTTTACAAGATTTCACATCGAACAGGTGATCAAACGGATTGCCATCTGATCAGATAGCCATCCGATCGAATGACAATCCGACCGAATGACTTGTCACCCTTCACACTTAAACATTTTCACAAAATGAAAAGCAGATCAGTTTCAGCGAATCGCCATCCGATCGGATGTCTGGATGACCATCCGGCCGGATGACCTGATTGATAGAAACACTCCTTTCTTTTAAAAATGCTACAACAAAAACTTCAAAGTCACATCATACACAAACACATCCATCCCAAACGAATGACAGTCTGACCGAATGGCCATCCGATCGGATGACCGTCCGTCCCACATCACTCTGTCACGCTGTTTAACGCACCGATCACCGCTTATGCTATCGTTCTGTAATCAGGCTAACTTTCCAGCGCTCCCTTCAATCCAAGACGGCGTTTATTTATTAAACGCTATCTGTGAGTATACTCGAACCCTTTTTGCTTTAAGCACTTTTGGGTGTTACATACGTTACCAATATCAAATCACATCGATCACACAATGCAAACACTTTTGTACGCTAACCGACTTTGCATGCTATATGTGTTACTCGATGAATGATTGTATGTTATGTTTACACAGTGATTGTTGCCTGACACCTTAGCAACGATAGTACTATAGTTTGGACTCAGCACCTGTCATGGACAGGGGTTGCTAAGGGCTTTACTTCATGTGTCACAGTGGTGATATGTGTTGCGCATTCTACAACTCGCAGTCACGTCTGTGCATATTTCATTGTCGATAACCTACTAGCTTCACTTTGCTACATGTTACATGTTGGTTATGCGTAAACCGATTTCGCTATCTATTATACTATTAAACTTGTATGCTCACCTTTACACTATGTGTATTGACTTTTATTTTAACGTATGTGACAGGTGTTTAGGATGCTGTGCTTGCCTTGCTTTTGTGGAATCAAGTTAGGAAGAGTCTAGAAACGAAACAATTAATATTTTGAGTTGTCGAAACTATGATTTGTCTTTGGGATATCTATGTCTGTAATAACTGCCTTATTTGATAAGTTATGGTATGGGACATAATGTTAATTATCCGGTAATTTAGTTGTTATGGATTTCTCTTGGACAATCTGTTTCGCTCAGTGCCTCACCCCGATGTTTCCGCCATCGGTTGGGGTGTGACACGAACTCCCTACAAACCTTCGAATATTCATACACCCTCGTATCCCTAACACATAGTAACTTTGGCACCCTACTCTCAACAACTCATCAATTCGCAGTTAAACGGAAAGCTTAGCAAAACCGTGAGTATACATGACCCCCTTTTCGTTTTATCACTTTTGTGTGCAATATATACATTATACAAAAACTCACACAAAGACATACGCAAACACTTTATTCATGCAATCGAATCCATCATACATGCTTTATACATTTATACTTAGAAATACACGCATGCTAGAAACTTTACTTGCACAATACCTTGTCATTAACTTCGTACACGCCTCCCTTAACATGTATAGCGCTATAGGATTAATGCACCACCCGTATTCTTAAGGTCATGTTAAGTTAAAAAACGGTCTTGTTGTTGCTATGACAAGATTACGCTAGCGGGAAACTTTGGGTTAACAATTATGTGTTGCATGCTAGATTATGCTATGTTATGTTATGCCTTTGTATACTGTTGGTGCACTACGTCTTTCATCGAGTCTTAATGTTGTATAGGTTAGATGTGGCACAAAATCCTAGAAACATTAGTTTATATAAGGTTCGCTTATGTGTCACAAGTTAGGTTCGCTTATGTGTCAAAGTTAAGTTAGGTTCGCTTATATGTCAGGTTGTAGATCCGCTTATATGGCACTGATATAGGTTCGCTTATACGGTCATGTCCGTATAAGCGGAACCTGGTGGCTATATATTGTGGACACTCAAGCGAACCTAAACAGATAGTTAAGGGTGTATTCTTCCGGTGAGCCACGAAGTGCTGCCGAAGTGCTGTCAGAATGTGTACTCGTGTTATTGATCAATACAACAGCAATATTAAAGTGAATGTGACTGAAATAGCACCAAATCATTAGTTTCCGCCTCTTGATTTGGATAGGAATTCTTCTGATCGACTCAAACAGGGCCGAAACATGATCCTACATATACGTTATTGCCATGTGGATTTCGTTAAAATCTTTTATACCTATGCTAGTATACGCAAACTTGTATACTCGCCAATACTTTATGTGTTGACATGTTATTTTACTATATATTGCAAGATAGTGATTGTGATGCATTGAAAAGAATCTAGTAGAAAGGACAAGAAACGCACCAAACTTTAATTTATGTTTATTAGATTAGTCATATGTTACTTGTTGTGCTTTTGTTTCCAAATCATGTACTTGAACTGTTAGCAATGAAATGAAAATTTACTTTTTAAATACTTGTCACGTTTAGTCGTTATGAAGTCTATTGCAATCTATTTCGTCCCACCCTGATGTTTCCACCATCGGCTGGGGTGTGACATCTTCCCCTACTTTTTAGTGGTTTTGATGAAGTTTTTTAGTTTTCTCATTAAGATGAGTTTTCTAATAATCCATCCGAGTGAATTGCAAGTTTTTTCCTTTATCTTTAGGCCTCTTTGGAGGCGGTTTCCTTTATGTTTAAATTTGATGAGTTTTGTCCTTAATGTTTAAAAATCAAACACGTTTTACCCTTTGGGCCTAACCCAGTCTGTTTTCCCAGTTAAATTTGATCACATGCATGTCACGTGAGGGTAGTTGTGTCATTTAATGTGCACATTCACAAATGCACAAGATTCCCCCAAATATAAACCCTAGCTCTTCAGTAAACCACCACTTTGATCCTCCACTCTTCTCTGGTTCATCTCCTTCCCTCTTTAGCTTTCGAAATTTAGGGTTTAGCCACAAAGATGTCCGATGAAGATGGCTGGTACATCAGAGAAACAACGATGAAAGATTCCGAAGTTGTTGAATTATATGGTAAGTTTATGTGATTATAAACCCTAATTTCTTGTTCATCTATGTCGATTAATGTTAGTGCATGCATTTGTCGACTTCGTCTTGTATCGAGTCTTAGTCTAGATAGAATAGATCAGGGCACATTATTCGAGAAAATAGGAATGTTTAGAATGTTTTAAGCTGATTCCGCTTGAAATGGTATTTGACCATTTCAAGCGAATCACAAGTATTGATTCCGCTCGAATGATGTTTAGGTTGATTTCGCTTGTATTGCTGATTCCGCTCGAGCATGTTCGAGCGAAATCAAGCACACCATATATAGTTGTTTCGAGGAAAATCGTAGTAACAGTTCTTGAAAATCATACCGAAGTGCTGCCGGTGTGTTTCCTGATTGTAATTGTGATATTATCAATCAGAAGAGTATATTAAGAGAAGATCAAGCTGTTACTAAGTCTATTTCTTGTTTTCCGCACCTGAAATAGATCAGAATCTCTCAATCTCTCTGAACGACTCGTTCGGGTCATCTACACGATCCTACAATTAACTCTGATAATGTTGAAATCATCTTGCAGATGGTTTTCCTCATCTATTCACTCTACGTATTCATCATGGTGGTCGATTAACACAACCTCCAGGTCGTATGTATGTTGGAGGTAAGATCGATCATGTGGACTTGATTGACATCGACAAGTTCTCTGTACATGAGGTTGATCTTATGCTTGATAATTTAGGGTATAATGCTTTAGAACCAATGTGTTACATGTTTTTACATCCTAAAAAAATTTTAGACCATGGTCTTGAACACTTGAGTTGTGACAAAGATTGCCTTAACTTGGGTACACATGTGGAAGAGCACAAGATAATCAATGTCTACATATCACATGGGTTGAAAAACATTAAAGAGATTTTTTCACCAGTTAAAGCTAAGCCACATGTTACCATAGAGGAGATTGATGAACCTGGACCATTTTCAGTTGTTCCTTTTAAGTTAAACTTTGATGTTTGGCATGAGGTTGGTCTTGACATTGCAGGTTTAGATGTTGGCCAAGGTAGTGGGTCTAGGCAGGAGGTTAATGATGATACTGCAGGTTTAGAAGTTGGTCAAGGTTGTGGGTCTAGGCAGGAGGTTAATGATGACACTGTAGGTTTAGATGTTAGCCAAGGTAGTGGGCTTAGGCAGGATGATTTAGAATTAGATGATCAAGATGATAATGAGGACAGTGTAGAAAATGATGATAATTGAGTGGATCAGGCTAATGAGGTAGAAGGTTCAAGTGAAAATGATGATAATGAGGTGGATCAGGATAATGAGGTAGATGGTTCAAGTGAAAATGATCAGGCTAGTGAGGATGACAGTGAATATATTGCTGATGAGCTAACAATATAACAGACCATGAAGTTGACATGTCTGATTATAGGATGCATGTGGATTTAGATGTAGAGGACAAAATTAATGGTCACCCTATTGTTCATCCAGATTTGCAAGGGGATGTGTTAGCTGATGAGTTGTTTCTTAGTAGGTCAGAGTCTGACGAATTTGATACCAGCAAAAGGACACAGAATTTACACAGACTTAGGAGGGAAAATGAAAATATGGGTAACTTCTACCTAGGGCAGTTATTTGGATTTAAACAGGAAGCCAAGAAGTTGATAAAGAAGCATGCTGTTGAAACTAGGAGGTTGATAAAAATAGTCAAGGATGATCATTCAAGGGTACGTGCAGTTTGCCAAGGTTACAGGTCTGATTTTGAAGTTGATGATAATGGGGTACATGTTGATAGCCAACCCAAAGCTAAAAGAGCTAAACGTAAGGGTAAAGGGGCAGTTTTAAAAAAAGTTAAGGGTAAAGGGGCAGTTTTAGAAAAAAGGTAAATCTACAGGGGCTGAAAAGTCAAAGGGCAAAGAAAAGGAATCTAGTGAAAAAGCAGGGAACATAAATGTGGGTGGGAGGGGCAAAAGGACAAACCCCCATCAATATCAATGTCCTTGGGTAATTTTAATTTCTAAATTTCAAGAGGCTGAAACCTGGGTGGTAAAGACTTTAAATACTAACCATACTTGCATTCAAAGTAGGAAACATTATGCTTGTACATCTACTTTTCTCTCTCTCGAGAGATGTTAGAATAGATCGATGAGAACCCAGATGTCCCTGTGAGAGCAGTTCAGGAGCAGTTTCAAAGGAAGTATTCAATTGGGATCTCAAGATTTAAGGCATACAGGGCAAAAGTTAAAGCTAAGAAACAGGCAGAAGGGGACTACACAGAACAGTATTCCTTGCTCAGGGATTATGCCAATGAATTGCTGGATAAGAATCCGGGAAGCACTGTTAAGATTGAGTTGGAAACTGGTAATCCAAGGTGTCCAACAAGACAGTTTAAAAGAATTTATGTGTGTCTGGCAGCATTAAGACAGGGTTTCAATGCATTGGGCAGAGATTTCTTAGGGCTGGATGGGGCTTTTATGAAAGGCCCATTCTCAGGGAAAATCCTAACTGCAGTTGGGGTAGACTGTAACAATGGACTTTATCCTGTTTGTTATGCAATTGTTGAGTCAGAAAGCCTTAGTTCATGGACTTGGTTTTTGGAACTCATGGCTGATGACCTTGATCTTCATTGTAACTCAAACTTTACCTTCATCAGTGATAGACAAAAGGTACTTAATGAGAGGATTGTCACTGTGCTAAATGTAATTGACAAAAGTGAAGGATTGTTGACACCTTGGGCAACTGAGCAGTTTGAGATTATCAAGAAGGAAGCAACATTTTACCATGTTCAGTGGAATGGAGGGGAATTTTATGAGGTTGGTGGTAAACCTAATCATGCACGTGTGGTGAACTTGGAGAAGAGGACTTGTAGTTGCAGAAGGTGGGAAATAACAGGTATACAATCTACAGTTTGTTTTAGTTATTGGAAATATGTTTTTAGTGGTTGTTTAGGTTAACAATTCTGTATGATGGTTTCCAGGTATGCCCTGCAGACATGCAGTGGCTGCATTGTGGGAAATGGGAGCTACTGGTGGAAGGGTGGGGGCTCTGGAGAGTTGGGTGCATCCTGTGTACACAATGGAAAGGTGGAAGTTGGTTTATTCACACAAGATTAACCCAATCAATGAAGAAGTATGTGGGTTAAAGTTCAGTGTCCCATAACCATCACACCACCCAAGCATCACACCCTAGTTGGCAGATCCAAGAAAGCAAGGAAGAGGTCAGCCGTTGAAATGGAGGACTTGGCACTTACTGGAAAGCTCACAAGGAAAAACACAAAAGGAAAATGTACCAAGTGTGGGGCCAAGGGGCATAATATCAGGACATGCAAGGGTACACAAGCTTAGTAGGATGATTATTAGGTTTAAGGTTTATGTATGTAAGCTACTTTAAAAACTGTGTTGTCTTTTGCTACTTAGGTTATGGTATTTTGTAACTTGCACTTTGTATCAGCAGCATATGTACTGCTTTTTGGCCAAATGTTGGCAATGGGAAGTTTAGTTTATGTCTAAATGGGTCAGTTGTATGTAAATGTCTAAATGGGTGAGTTTTGTGATTTTGTAATGGGTCAAATGGCCATAATTTTTGATAAGGTATTACGCAGGTTTCATGGTCAGTTTTTTGCTTGTTGAAATGGGTCAAATAGCCAGGTTTGTGCAGGTGTTAATGTGGTCAAATGGCCAGCCTTTGTGCAGGTGTTAATGTGGTCAAATGGCCAGGTTTTTTGCTTGTTGAAATGGGTCAATTAGCCAGGTTTGTGCAGGTGTTAATGTGGTCAAATGGCCAGCCTTTCTGCAGGTGTTAATGTGGTTAAATGGCCAGGTTTTTTGCTTGTTGAAATGGGTCAAATAGCCAGGTTTGTGCAGGTGTTAATGTGGTCAAATGGCCAGCCTTTGCACATCTAAATGGCCAATTTTATGGTCAGTCACTTTGTATTGAAATGGGTCAAATAGCAAGGTTTTTGCACATCTAAATGGACAGGTTTAATTCAATCTAAATGGCCACTTTTTTGCACATCTAAATGGCCAGGATTTTGCACATCTATATGGCCACTTTCATGTCCACAATATTCATAAACACATTCAATATTCATATCATAAACACATCCAACATTCATTAACACATATGTTCATAAACACCAGTTTACAAAAACTGTGCATATTTGCACTACAATAGCCTTGCATAATCCTAGAACCAAAACCATTAGTGCATACAATCAGTAAATCCAAAAAAGAACAAACAACATAAACCCTATCCAACTATAAACCAACATCTTCTTCAATTTCCTAGAATTGCTTTCACTGTGATAGATTTTTTCTTCAAGAACTCTGTTAGCATCTTCAGTGACTTTAATTCTGTCTACAAGAACTCTGTTAGCAGCTTCAAGGTTTTTCCTTGCCCTAAGCAAACCTGGTATAATGTCCACGCATCGTTGACACCTTGTAAGATCATACCAGCCTAAGAATCCACATGTTGAACCTTGATCTGGACAACCATAGAATCTGCGACCAGGGTTATTGTCGGTCCAAGAAGTCAAGATTATTGCTTCTTTACCACATCGGCACATCACCATCTTCAATTTGGGGAAAGTCGATGCTTGCAGTTCTTGATGATGAACGATTTGGGGGAATGGGAAGAATTAGGGTTTGGGGTTATTTAAATTGGGGGTAAATGCTCAGGGTGCACATTAAATGACACAACTACCCTCACATGACATGCACGTGATCAAATTTAACTGGGAAGACAGATTGGGTTAGGCCCAAAGGGTAAAACGTGTTTGATTTTTAAACATAAAGGACAAAACTCGTCATATTTAAACATAAAGGACACCGCCTGCAAAGAGGCCTAAAGATAAAGGCAAAACTTGCAATTAACTCTATGTATGTATGTATGTATGTATGTATGTATGTATGTATGTATGTATGTATGTATGTATGTATGTATGAACTGGATAAAAACAAATAAAAAAATATATTTATTAGTGGTATCAAAATATGATGAAATATTTCTCCCTGTAAGGTTTGATAGTTCAAGAAGTATAATTCTCAAATCATTGGTTACATTAAAAAATGATAAAAATATCAAACATTATAATATATTTAAAGTATGACATATTTTCACACACTTTAGTTTTAGTTAGTTTGTCTTGCAAGTAATAAAGGGCGAAAATAAATTTGATAAAATACTGGGTTTATTGTACCAAACGCGGAAAGCCCAATATACAATCGCGTAGAAGCCCAAACATTACAATTATCAAATTATATTTCATGTAGATTCAGTACGGTTTAGTTTGTAATTTCTGTTACCAATCCAATTAATTTGGTCATAAGCCCAGTAAAAAGGAGTCCAAATCAAGGGCATGGTTGTTGGTGGTTTTTTTTACCAGTCGGGAGTAATTAGAATAATTTAGAGTTAATTGTCAATTTTATCCCTATGATTTGTTCACTTTTGTCATTTCAGACCAATTTTAAAAAATGCACAAGTTTCCTCCCTGACATACTGGAAACGTGCCACTTCAGTCCAAAAATTAAAACCCAGTTAAATCAGACATGTTAAATAAAGGGTATTATTGTCAATTCATATATCTTTTATTTTCACCTTAATTTATGAATTGACAATAATACCCTTCATTTAACCTGTCTGACTTAACTGGGTTTTAATTTTCCGACTTAAGTGGCATGTTTCCAGTATGTCAGGGAGGAAACTGGTGCATTTTTGAAAATTGGCTTGAAATGGCAAAAGCGAACAAAACACAGGGACAAAAATGACAGTTAACTCAATAATTTAAGATTAAAAAGCTAGCTTTAAAAGTAGGATTAAGGATTTTGCAAGAAACCCTATATTCTTGATCAGAGTTTAAGGTGTCAGATTCAATCGAGTAATTCTGACCAGAAGCGCTCAAAGATCTATCTTGTAAAAGTAAAAGCGCTAGTCTAATTCGTGACGGGTATTTGCTTCTTCACTTCCATACATACTCATATATCTTATGAATGTTTTAAGGTCACAATGAAACCTTACAAAATCACGGTTATGTAGCCAACTACTTCAACTAGTGAAATTTTGAATGAAGAAAATTAAGAAGTGGTGCTTAGATGAGACTATATATGATACATTGTGGTTAAAATACCTTTTTTTTTATTGGGGACAAAGTTGGAAACAATGTGAATATGAAGGTGACAAGAGTGTATGTATGCTTTAAGCTTTATGGTTGGTGTAATTTGAACGTGAAGTATGTTCCAACCGCAAACATCGAACATATTTTCAACTCGAGTTTTGATGTCATATGCACACCTTTATCTTGAAAACAAAGATGTTTGCAAGAGATATATAGGTATCCATGTTAAAAGATACGAAGTGAAATAGGCTCTATGTATTTGTCATTGTGTCAATTTCATATTGAGTTGTCTGATACCAACAAGTGATTGGCATGTTGTATTAAATTACAATATATACTTGCGACGAGGACCACTAGTAGTAAGTATCATTTGGCTCTACATAAGTTTGATCCTCATAAAATGACATCGCTATATATATTATATTGCCTGCACCAAAATGTGGTCTAACTCAGTGACAATGTTGCCAATTAGCTCCAACATGTGATCACGTTCCTTCTCTTACTTTGATGTCACATCGTGAGTATGTTATTGTGTCGGTCTGGTTCCCTGGCTTCGGTTGCATTCAAGTTTGCATTATTAAAGAGCTAAACATTGTCTTTAACTCAAACATCATTCATTTGTACAACCTATACCCTCTTTTCCTTTTCAAAAATCGTTATATGCTTCTTAAGCTAAAAATAAAAGATGCAACGCTTTGTCCTATAAACTAGATATAAAACGATCCGTTAAATGTTTCCTCTCACGATCAAACATTCAAACCCTCTCGCCTACAAAGACCGTCAATGTGCATGAAATTTGGTTGTCTCTCCTCCCCATTGTTCCTCAACGTCCGTGCCACTCTCTTCTGCCTCAGCCTACGGATGTCCGTGGACAGTCTAGGGGTGCAAACGAGCCGAGTCTTATCGAGCCCGAGCCGAGTTTGAGCCTAAACAAAGCTCGTTTATTTATCGAGCCCAAGCTTGAGCCTGACATGTTAAGCTCGCGAGGTTCGTCGAGCCTTAGTGTAATATTGGTTTATTATTAGTATTTAATAAGATTTAACCTTTATTTAAAGGCTGTCTAGTAAACGAGCTGAGCCGAGTTTATTTAAACTTGTTTATGCGCCGAGTCCGAACCTAAAAATAAGCTGGTTTAGTAAACGAGTCTGAGCTTCACTTATCGAGCTCGCGAGCCTAAACCAGATTATTTATGTTATTTTTGTTTAATATGTTAATTAATAGATTATAAATCAGTCGTGCCACTGCCCAAACCAAGCTCGAGCTTGAGAAACTATCAACGAGCTGAGCTCGAATCAAGCTCGAGATCGAGCCTAGTCGAGCTCGAGCTCGGCTCGTTTAAACACTAGTGAACACCATGTTGACAAAAGCAACATATAGCCGGAAATTTAAAATTTAAAATTTTAAATTCTATACTTATTGAATATCAAACTAATTAATACATTTTAATTGGTTTTATTGTATAGACCCTACATTCTTTTAAGTGTTTTGAAAGCAGGGGCCATATTTGTTTGGAAGACTTGAACTCCCACTTCTTGTGATTTTGGAGTCTTCATTTACCCCTTTCTCTGCTTCTATTAAATGCTTTTTATAAAAGGATTTTATTCAACCGTAAAAGCGGCCCATTATAATTGCTCTAGTACAAGTATGTTTCCTTTAGAGTAAATCACGATTTTAGCCCTTGTGATTATATTACTTTTACCTTTTGAGCCTAAAAAAGAATCTTTTATCATGTGAACCCCCAAACTCTTGTAATCTAACTAATTTGGCCTCTGCTACTAACTCCATCCATTACCATGGTTAAAAAAAGTCACGTACCCCTCACATGAGGGGCAATTTCATCAATTCACCTAATAAACAGCAGGTGCATTTTTTCTAAGGGAGAGAATGCACCTGCTATTTATTAGGTGAATTGACTAAATTGCCCCTCATGTGAGGGGCACGTGACCTATTTTTAACCATGGTAATGGATGAAGTTAGTAGAATGTGCCAAATTAGTTAGATAAAAGGACGTTGGGGTTCAGATGATAAAAGATTTGTTTTTTTTTTGCTAAAATGGTAAAAGTGATATAACCATAGGAGCCAAAATCATAATTTACTTTTTTATTTATTTATGTATTACCAAGTCAGTAAATAATTGCTCTAACTTAATAAATCACAAATTTATTTGGCATACAAAAATAGAAAAGAATCCAAAAGAGTTGGTCGATCGAATGTTTAAACAATGTATATTGTCTAAAACTCATAGACTAGTGATGGTACATACTTGGTAGTTGGTATAAATGTGACTTGTTTTAAATGTTTTTTATACTTCTTCTTATACGACGGTTTCAAAATAAACGTACACATTCTATTTCAATGCTTTTGTCTAAAATTCTTTTAAAACGACGCTTGACATTAATTAATCTTATAAACATGAGGATGTTGACCATTGTTTAAGTATACATCTTAATCACAATCATCTTTAAGAGGTTTTCAAGTTTAAATGGATATATCATAACTTGTATTTTCTACTATGCAAGTTTTAATCTTTCCTTCTTACATGTATAAACCCATACCATTTTGATATAACATAAAAAGAACTAATTATTAATCTTATATAAATTTTTAACATTTTAAACAGTTGTGGGAGGAGAGCTTTGTAGTTTAATGTGTTTGATTTTAGTAGTATGACCAGGACAATCGATATAACGAAAAGTAAAACTGAGTAAGACCGTAAACTCGTGATGGATAAAAACAGATAATATTAGTCGGTATAAACTAGCTATCAAATGCGACATTATATAAGTATATTAAACAGAAACGAATCAAGTGGACAACTGCACTTGTGCTTCTCAAACTTTGAAACTAGCTGATTGCAATGTTAAAAGGCTTTTTTTTATATAACAGGGAAGGTCAAGATACCACCCACTGAACGGTTAGGACTGGGCAGCTGCAGACACGGCTGTGAGGTCGGCCCCAAATCATAACTGAACGTTTCTCCACGGAGGGGCATAACATTGGCTTACACAAGAGCCACGACTCTCTGATGTAATGCACATTGGGATGAAAACCCGTGTTAGCTCGGAATCGAACATGCAACCGCCAAAGAAGACCTAGTTCTTATCTTCATTGCCTTCAATGTGAAAAGTTCTAAGATCGACATGAACAATATACAAATATATCTAGGGATATTGGATTTAAATAACCCTAACTTTCATCATTTCGCCGATAACACTCCAACTTACGAATTGTATCATGTCACTCCCAACTTTTAACTTATTTTTCTCTGACACTTCCAAACTAACTGAACCCTAATTCAGTTTGCTAATGTCAGATGCCATGTCACTAAACAACTGCCACATAAGCAAAAAGTGCCACATCAGATGATACGTCAGCAAAAAAATTGTCATGTTAGATGCCACGTCAGCAAAAAAATGTCATGTCAGATGTCATATTAGGAAAACTAACTGGTTTAGGGTTCGGGTAATTTGGGAGTGATAGAATAAAATAAATTGAAAGTTGTGAGTGGCGTTGTAGAATTCGTAAGTTGAAGTGTTATAGACCAAATAGTGAAACATGCAGTTATTTAAGGGGGTGTTTGGCTAAGCTTTTCCACACATCCTTATAACTTAGTGACTTTTATAAAAAGTTAATAAGGCGAAAAAAGTGTTTCACTCAAAACGAACTTTTAAAATGACTTCTTATATATAGAGGAAAAGTCAGTCAGTTTTGAAAAGTTAGAACATTGTGACTTTTTGAATCTCCTTATAACTTTTCGTAAAAAAATTACAAAAAATGCCCTAAGTGCCCTAATACACATCGCTGTTCTTTTCCATATCTATGTCCATTTTAGTCATTTTACATGAATAAACTAAGCCAAACACTTTTAAAAAACAACTTATTGGCTTATTGGCTTTTCATATCACATAAGTTAATCCAAACACTTTTAAAAAAAAAAAAAACTTTTTAAAAAGTCAGAAGTCAATAAGTATTCTTAACAAAAAGTTCTTTTTAAGTTAAATAAGCTTAGTCAAACACCCCCTAAATCAAATATCTCGTATATTTATAAACGTCATGCACGTTATATTAAAAGTGTAAGAGGATTCACATCTTTTCCCCTATTTTTATGTGTGTGGATTCTCCATATAATAAAAGGTGCTTACAAGGAGTTGTGTAGAAAAGAGAAAAAAATCTACTGCCATCTGTATATTTTGAGAGATACTATTCATCCCATTAATTTTTTCAGCATTTTTTTTAAATGATTACGAGTAAAGGAAAAAAGAAAAAGTAACGACAAATCTATGCTATATAATAAAAGAAACCATTTATTGTTTTATTATTTAGTATATAAAATTTATATATTTTAACCATGTCATACACGGTGTTATATTCTAGTGTATGCTTTAAAGTAATTGGGTTTTTTTTGCACTTAAAAAAATAAAGATATCTCTTTGGATTTTTATTGAATATCTAGAATGTGACGTGAAACTAACAGCTATAAATGCGTCCCATCCCATCCGAACTATAAATGCACTTCTAATAATTGATCAATATTATTTTTATTATTATATTAATAAATGTCATAAATTATTATCACTTTCATGCACACAGAAATCACTTTTATTCTTCATATTGTATCATCGTAACAAGAAGACGACAAAATATTTTTAAAAATTTTGTTCTTTTTGGATATAAAAAAATAAGAATAGGCCTCTAAACAAGCATAAGGTTTAGTGAATCACGTAAGTTCTAGTGAATCTTTTCGTGGAAAGTACCTTCTTTTAATACGAATATAAAATGTTTATTTAATTTACGAAGGATACGAACACATGCCTGATTCGTTTGTTTATGTTCATAACTTTCATTTATGTTCATTTAATAACAATTCATTAATGTATTCATTTAATAATTTAGACTCATTGGTTTAGTGCATCCCGTTATGGTTTTAGAAACATTTATTTTCAACTCAAAATTTTTATATTTGTTTAAAATATTAACCAGTAAACATAAAAGAATATTAACATATTCGTTTTCTTAACAAGCGAATATGAGCACGCCTTCGTTCATACTCATATTGGCTCGTTTAAATGGCTAAATTAGGTTATACAATTTTCTTATACAAAACCAAAAAACATAATAATACAATCGGAACAAGTTATTATGAAATCTTGTCAATATGTATGTTCTTATATACATTTTTTTAGAAAAAAATACAAGAAAAAACTAATAAAATTTTATGACATCTCTTTAATGCGTTTTATTAAAAATATATGACATCCCATTGTGTTATAGCCATCCAATTGTCCTTTGTGTTTTCTTTCAAAATCTCCTTTAATGCGTCTAAATAATGGAAAGCAATGCATGTGAAAGTATAGCAAAAACGAGTACAAGTACAATAAAAGCATTAAAATCGAAATTAAACACCATTTTGGACCAAAGTTCTTTTTTTTTTTTTTAATTTTCAGTTTTCTAATTTATTTTGTCAAAAATCATTTTGTACCCTAGTAGTCGTTAATATACCATTATGAGATAATTAAACGGTTTTAATAGTAACTATTACATCGTTAAACTATTAAAAAACTAAAAAAAACCCTAGAAACAAACATTTTTCTTACAACACACTTGCAATCGTTTGAAACTTCAAACGACTGCTTTGGTCACACCCACAATCGTTTGAAATCTCAAACGATTGCAACGGTCAGAAAAACAACGAACGAAAAGAATGCAACTTGAGGTGGTAGTCTAAAAGAGAGGTGGATCTTGTAGCGAAGAATTCACCAAGTCAAGAATGTTATTCCAGTAATTCTTGTTATTGTCCTCGTAACAAGTGTTGTTGACTCCGGTAGGTTCGAGAGCAACGTTTGACTCACCGTCGACCTCAAGATTACGATGATTATTAGTTCCTGAACTACTATTCAATAGAAGATCTGTAAAACTCTCTACGAAACCACCACCACCAAGCATGTGTTGGTTTCCATTGTTGTTATGATCATTGATGCAGGCCGATAACATGCTAATTCCATTGAACCCTTGAATGGAATTGGCCATTTGATCATGACTTTCATCTTTGCATTCCCATTGCTCATCGCATTCTTCGCCATCATCACAAGATCCAGATGAGTTCCCACCAACAAAGTTGGTTGAGCTTTCTTTTACGCCGGTGGTGGAAACTGTGGAGGTTGGTGATTCCAAATCTCCGTTTCCATTCCCATAATTAATGTCATTGTGTTTGTTACCGCAAACCCTATTCCACGCCTTGAGTATATCAAGGCATGACCTAGTAGTAGGCGCCCCGACTATAGGTGGTGTATGGGACGAGGATTCACCTGATCCCCCCATCTTTTCAGATGGACTCGAGCATCGAAGCCTAGACTGTTTGGCCAGTCTAGCTTCAGCCTCGAGCCTAGCACTCTCCCACTGGGCCATGTGGCTCAAGTTAGCCACAGTCTTTGATTGACCATCATTACACAAAAGTGTATCATTTTTCGGCTTGTGGCTAACTGGATCAATCCCCATTTTCGTCAACCTCTTCTTAAGATGAGTGTTCCAATAGTTCTTGATCTCATTATCTGTTCGCTTTGGAAGGTGAGTTGCTATCGCTGACCACCTAAGCACAAATATAATATAGTCAAACTTGTTTTATTAGGTAATCAATCACTCGAAACTAAAATTAAAAAATAAACAAACTCAAAAGAACTGAAAAACTGTATTTTTGAATAATAGTTCTAAAACGAGAACTCTTTATATACGAAGATTACATATATTATTGATAAAGCTAACCAACTAATAACAAAAAAAAAAAACCATTAATAACTTTCATAATATTCATACTAGAGAGTGGATTCGAACAACTATTAAACAAAACTAAAGATAAATATATAATAATATTACATATTAACAAGAATACCTATTTCCCAAGAGAGCATGAAGTTGAATGATAGTTTGCTCTTCTTGAACAGTGAATTTGCCTCTCTTTATATCGGGTCGAAGATAATTCGTCCATCGTAGCCTACAACTCTTCCCACATCTTTGCAAGCCTGTTTCATTTTCTTATATTAACATTTTGTTTAATCATAAACAACAAAAACGAATCGAGTAAAACAAGTAAACCAAACCCGCTTTCGTAGGCAAAGCACGCCAACTTCCATGCCCGTGTTCTTCAATATAAGCTAAAAGCTTTTGATCTTCTTCGGGAGTCCACGGTCCTTTCTTCAACCCTACCTTATCGCAACATGGAGATCGACCCATTTGTTAATGTTGTTCTAGTTTTTTTATATCGGAATGATGCAAAAGAAAACAAAACCACCGTTATCCGCCGTTATCCGGCGATATATTGATTTGGTTTGAATTGCAATGGTGAAAATATATTATTTATACACGGTGATGGTGAGCTCCGTTTATATACTTGTAACTACATTGTCTACAACTCTCTATATGTTCTTAAAGGCTACCATAATAAATACGTACTATATGATAATATCCTCAGGGATATAAATTTTTTTTCATCATTTTTAAATTTTCACACGTAATTATAGTAAAGAGACCAAATAATGCAGTTCATATATTTATTTAGGCTGTTCAATAACAATTAGCCAGCTTCAACTCGAACTCGAGTTTAGATACATCTTAGATACACTCACACAAAATAACACTACTAGATCAAAAAGATTATAGTATAATAGTTATTAGGGAAATTGGCATGTATAGTCACTACTAGATGTTATTGGTTATTGACAGTCTCACTTTTGAATATTCCCCCTGCCAGTCAAACCTTTCACCTATTTTTCTCCACGTGTCCCCCGTTAAAAAAACTTAATGGAGTTGAGTTTTTTGCGGAATTACAAACAAATATTTTAGGGTTTTTTATCAGAACGATAATACGAGTCAATTGATGTAAAATTTACATCGAAACGGTGTTCCAAAAGACATGACTTTTGTTAATTGGAAGTTTAAACACCCGAATTGAAGCACCGTTTTTTGTCGTTTGGAGCATCGTTTCGAGATAAGTTTTACATCAGTCGACTCGTATCGTCATTCTGATCAAAAGCCCTAAAACATTTGTTTCTAATTCGGAAAAAGACATCTTTTAATCACATATACATGAAAGTTGTTATCAATATATATAAGTAGCTAAATTAAATCCAAAGCCCTTTAATCATACGTCACTTTCGAAATAAACATCTTTTTTTATATTCACGTGGTATTAATTATGGCAAATCTGCCTTAAACTCGTCTTTTGTCACATATACATGAAAGTTGTTATCAATATTTATAAGCTCTTTTATAACATGATTACTTGATTAGTACGTGTTTTTGGTTTGTTGACAATATATCAACTATGAGTCAAACTTGTATGCCTAAGAGATATATATATTCGTTTCGGCTTGATAAACAAAAAATAGTAAGATTTCTTACGCTTTGTGGCGAGATTTTCAATTGGTATCGATTTAGTTCTTTATAATACTGGGTTGGTTCATTACAATACTGGTATGATATCGACACTTGATATAGCAACTGAAAAGGATATGTCCACAGGGATATCGACACATGTTTTACATTGATTAGAAAACCATCAAAACGAATACCGGTACCAGTACCAATATTGTTTGACCACTAACGGCTCGATTCGTTACGCTACCATATCGTTGTCGTACCAATGTTGATTGGAACCATTAAAAACGAATATGGTATTGGTATCAATGTTGTTCGGATGGTACCTGTACAATTTTCACTGCAAAAAACAAAAATAAATCAACTATATTTGACCCGCTTGAATAAAAGTTTTATTAACTCATAGATAAAAATAAGGGAAAAATACCAAAATGGAGAAAGACCAAAATGACTTGCGAAAATAGCCAGCTCATGCCCCTTTGGAACGGGGCATCATGTATGGGATGAGTCATTTAAGCATGGGATGAGTCTTTCAAGCGAAACCCAATAAAAAATGGACACATGGCCACGTGATGCGTCCTTGGAGCGAGGCATCATGCACGGGATGCGTCCGGAGAATTTCTGAACCGTCCGACGAGTTGCAGGTTTCCGACGATGAAATCTAAAGTCGGACCGACGGAAAGATTATGCAGGTTTCTTGGTGAATGGGATGGGGCCGTTGAGGTCATCAAGGAAGAGGTATTTGAAGAAATCATCAAGGGTGAAAGAGCAGAGAGTAAAGGTAGGTCGGAATTGGTGAAGAACTAGCTCCATTAACCGCTTAGAGTCGTCGATTGTCGTATGTTCTTGTCGCTGAAACTCGATTAAAAACCGTCAAAAGTGATCTGGCGACATCTGGGAGTCTCCGTCGGTGCAGGAACTGAAGGTGTCGATGACGTCCGGCGGTGGCTTACGTTTGATGATCTCGAACTTCCGGTTGAAGACGATCATCTTGTACCAATGATTATTCTTTTCCATTGTTCTAGTTCTTCGTTTTCTTGTTTAACAGTGTCTTCAGAAATTCTCCGGACGCATCCCGTGCATGATGCCTCGCTCCAACGACGCATCCTGTGGCCATGTGTCCATTTTTTTTATTGAGTTTCGCTTGAAAGACTCATCCTATGCTTGAAAGACTCATCCCGCACATGATGCCCCGTATCAAAGGGACATGAGCTGGCTATTTATGCAAGTCATTTTGGTCTTTGGCCATTTTGATAATTTTCCCTAAAAATAAGCATATCGTAGCGTATATTCAAAATTCATAAAGCATTATATCATATTGCTAAGTTAATGAAAAGAGTAAACATGTCAGTTTATAAAAAAAAAAAAACACTAAATCGCAATGTAATTTTTTATGACATGTAAGCTTATACCTTGATCTTAAAAGATGTAGATAAAAAAATTTAGGAATAATGGATTTTAATAATCCCAACTATTGTCCGTTGGCCTGCAACGGTTCCAACTTTAAAAATTCTTACTGGCGGTCCCAACTTTTCACATATTGGCATTCAATGGACCCTGACTAACCAACTCTAACGCCGTTAGTCTCTGGTCGCCGGAAAAACGTTTATGGCCGCAAAACTCAACTTTTTCGTCTCAAACCACTTTGAAACCTTATTACGCATCTTTAGGAACCTTTTCTAGTAAAAAACTCAATTATTAAGGTTGCCGGAAAAAACTCATTTTTCGCCGAAAAACTTCTTTTTGGCCGGAAAAGTCAACTTTTTAGCTGGAAAACTCAAAGTTTTCATCCCAAACATGTTTGTAACCATAGATCGGACCTTTAGAAACCTTTTTCCAAACAAAAATGTTTTTCTGGCGACTGGAAACAAACGGCGTTAGGATTCTGATAGTAAGGGTCCATTGAAGGCCAGTATATGAAAAGATGGGACCGTCAGTGGGAATTTTTGAAGTTCAGACCGTTGTCGGCCAATGGACAATAGTTGAGATTGTTAGAAATCCATTATTCAAAAAAAAAGTACGTCAATGACATACTCGTAGTTTTATAAAACATTGTATCTTAAAAGTTATAAGTAAAAAATAGTATATGTATAAAAGTAATTTTAATAATAAAACAAAAAAATATTTAAAAGACCTATCAAGGTCATAGGATTTTTATGGTATATAGAATATGATGCTATTTGATGTATGTATGTGTGTCTATGTATACTGGAGGGCGAAAAACATAGACACTGGTATCACGTAAAATGTTGATCTTTTTTAATAAAAAAACTATAATAATAGTTATTTAGAGAAAAATTGCTTGCTTTATAGTAAAAATGCGCGTTTTTATAGCGTAACTTTTTTTTAAATATTAACCATCTAAAAATCAAAAGGGGAGGGGGATTACTTACAAAATCATGTAAATTTACTTTTTTGTTCTCTTATATGTATAATAAATAACTTGATTATGAAAAAAAAATTAAAAAGTGGTGATAATGCGAAAATATAAGGATGTGTAAAGATCACCTTTACTAGTATCAAAAGTACCGATTTTGAAAATCACAAAAAACAGGGTACCGATACTGATACCGAAAGTGCTCGATACAATATTCGAAGTTAAATCAGCCTAAAATATTAGCACCGTATTCCAAAAAATGTAATAGGTGAATACCGAATTGGTATAAAAAATAACCATATACAATACGGTTCGATATTCATACCGGTTGGATTTCATTACTAGGTACCCATTGCTTACTTATAGTTTGCAGGTTAAAACAGTCATTTCAACACCCCTTTAAATAGCTAACACGTGGATCCGAAATCACTGGACAATGGAGACATAACTCATTACTGATTTACTGGACCCCTACCAATGGATTAAAACAAACAATTCGTAAATAGAAAAAATTGAAAGTTGCAACTGGGTATTATACTTTTCTAGCATCCAACAATAAAAGAAGTGTGTAAATAACAATATATTTTTTTATTTTGTACCCTCTTTTTTATGTTTTATCCCCAAATCTTACTGTTATAATCGAGTGATGTAAAATAAACCGATTAAAAACTTGGACTGGTTTGTACCGGCCAAACCGATATTAAACTGTCGTTTTCGATTTATGAATTTATGGTTCTTTTTGTTTTTGGTCCAATCCAGTCCAGTCCAATAACAACATTAACCAAGACCGGCTAGCAATGATGGACGCAAGATTTTATTTTAATGGGTTCCTTTTGGTAAATTCTCTTTAATTCTCACTAATTATTTCTAAATTCTACAAAGTTCTCACTAATTTTTTTTCGTTTTTTTCCAAACGCACTGGGTTCCTTGGAACCCACAAATGTGGGCTGGATCCGCCCCTGTCGGCTGAAAGACCGGTTTTTCGACTACGATTCGGCTTTTCGACTACTTTAAAGAGTATCAGTTAGGAGATGTGGTACGGCTTTAATGTTCGAGACACTATTGTGTAATTCTTGGGGTTTTTCAGCTTCTTAGTAACCATTATCTATATTTATACAGATGTTTTGCGTTAAAAAACGTTTTAATAGGAAGTGTAAATTACAAAAATCGTCCTTTATGTATGTCACTTATTGCAAACTGTGTCCTTTATCTTCAATAATTACAGAAAACGTACTCGATGTTTGCAAACCCTTGCAAGTTATGTCCTTTAGCACTAACTCAGTTAATTTTTTGTGGTTAAATCTGACCAAATTGAACCCACATGAGGGTATTTTGGTCATTTTACTCTCATGTGGGGTCCATTTGGTCAAATTTAGCCACAAAATACCGTCATGTGGGGTCCATTTGGTCAGATTTAACCACAAAAATTAACTGAGTTAGGGATAAAGGACATAGCTTGCAAGGGTTTGCAAACATCGAGTGCATTTTCTATAATTATTAAAGACAAAAGACACAATTTGCAATAAGTGACATACATAAAGGACGTTTTTTATAATTTACTATAATAGGAAATTTAATCCAATTAAATTATGACTTTTACGGTTCTACCTAGAATTTTGGTACATAATGTGTTTTATACAAGTTCATGAATCAAGCATACAAACACTTGTAAAGTAGCAGTTAAATAGAAAATATACAAATTGAAATATACCATGCTATTTGTGCGCTATAGAAAAAAAAAAAAGTTTAGAAATAGAACTATACAATATATTCACACATGTTTCTTTTTGTTGGAAAAAAAGTTAGATCTTCACGGATTAACCACCTGAATATAACCGGTCCTAACCGGAAGTCTGGAATCGACCAAGGCCTAACCGGTCAGTCTACAGTCTGAAAAATTTTGTATTTTTGGTCTAGTCCGGCTCATTCCATCAATAGGTTCGGTCCGGTTCAGTTTTCCACCCATAAACACGTTAGTTGTAAATTTGCAATGCTCCACTTGAAAATAAAATCATTTTTAAATATAAGATCATGGTAGTGGAAGACACGAATAATGTTCTTATCTTTAGGCTTTTTGCGACATGTGGCAGTCCAGTCAGCAATTGGACATTATGAGGCGTTTTTCTAAAATGGGTGTAGTGGGATGTGGGCATTGTAAAACATTATGTTTAAAGGGGTGTAATAGAATTAGATAAAAAAAAACCATCAAAAAATGATATTGCCCAAACAAAAAGAAGAATAACGCTCATTGGCCAAAGAATTAGAACAAAGGCGTGGAAAAAAGAACGCCAAAAGCATTTTTTTTTTTTTGAAAAAAAGCCTGAGGGCGGTCTAAGGGTGTTTTGGGACATTTTTTGGGGAACAAACCCGGTTTTAGAATCGAAACAGGGAAAAAACCGGTTGAAAAAAACGAAACCGGTTTTTTTTAACCGGTTTTTTTTATAACCGAACCGGTTTTATAACCGAACCGCCGGTTTGTGACCGGTTACTAATCTTGATCTGAAAAATCGGTTAATAACCGAAACTTGTTTTAAAAAAACCGTTTTTTTTTTTTTTGGCAAAAACCGGTTAAAAACCGGACCCAACCGGTTACACCGGTTATTGTTTTGGACTTGAAAAACCGGTTAGTAACCGAAACCGGTTATAAAAAAACGGTTTTCTTTTTGGGAAAAAAAAACCGGTTCGATTAATAACCAAAACCGATTTTTTTAAAAAACCGATTTGTACACCTCTAGAACAAACGACAAAAAACACCACTACGGATGGTGTAACTAGTTGTCTTAAATTTTACAACTTATTAAAAATCTTTTAGTATTTATTTATTTTACATATAATTTCTAAATCAACCTAGCTTTCTCATGAATAGCAATGCCAATAGGCCGGGTATGGGTCGGGTATGACTAATTCCATACTCATAGTCGGTTGCAAAATCTTATCTCATACCCGGCCCATTACCTGTTGGATATCAGGCATACCCGCGGATATTGGGTTTATATGTTGGGATTTACATGTATATAGATTTTTTACTTTCCTTTAGAATTTTATGTTTTAAAAATCTGTATGAGATATTCAATTATGATAAAAAAACATATATATCATTATCATCCTGATAAATAACGTACATATCATTATTATCGTAATAATATATATATATATATATTATATATAAAGTATATCATACATTACGACTTAACGTACTTCACGTACAACAACGTGCGTGATTTGTTCTATAACATGCGTGATTAATGTTTTCAATATGCGTGATTATTGTGTTTCAACATGCGTGATTTTGGATTTTTGAGTTATAACGTGCGTGATTTTAAAATGAACGTGCGTAATTACCTGTCGTACGTGATGTACGTTAAGCTGTAATGTACGTTAATCTTCCCCTCTCTCTCTCTCTATATATATATATAAAGTCTATTTTTTTCAAATAGTAAAGCTACTAAAATGAAACATTCTAGCGAATATGAATACTTAAAAGTTTTCGGGTATATATTTCCGGTAAACGGGTGTATAGTTCCGGGTAATCGAGTCGGATATCATCTAATCCCATACCTATCTCATGCCCGCAAAATATTTTGTTTCCATACCTATATCTGGCTCAATACCGACCGGGTATTGGGTATTCTCATTCCAAATGCTTCAGGATTAAGGTATACCCGTTGGGTTTGGGTATTTTTGTCATTCCTACTCATAAATGAGTAAACTTTTATTTTGAAAATTATTAAAACAACTAGGTATATGTATTTCTAAATTATATAGTATAAGCTTGTTAGGCCACCCGTAGTGGGGCGTTTTTTTTTTTAAATTGAAAAAAAAACGCCTAAAAACGCCCCTCCCCCCATTAATGGGGCATTTTTAAAAAAAAAAATTCAAAAAATGGTTTCCGGCGTTTAATTTATAACGCTATGTACATATTTGCTTAACCAATCAATGTTGAGCATGGTCTAACAACTTTTGAGAACCCCGACTTTTGTATGTGTCCAAGTTTGACTAGCCAATCACCATCTCTTTACCTTTTTTTTTTGTTTAATGATTGGAAGGTTCATTATTAGGTATTATTCTCACTACACCACTTTTGCAATAATGCCCCATGCTGACTGGGATGACACGTGTCAAAATGTTCTATGGTGGGGGCATTATTTTTCTCTACCACTACGCATGGTCGATATATATTTTATATTTTTCGAGGGACAGAGAGTATTTAATATAAGTAACTGATGAGTCAATGTGCAATAATAATAATACTACCCTGGCAAAGCAACATAAATGAGAAGTAGTGCTCTTTTCACGATAAGAATGTCTTTTTCAATATGCAAAAATAAATTCAATTACGTTACTGTATTCATTTTAAAAATATAGAACTTATGTCTACATACAGTGAATTCTTTTTAAAAATATAGAACTTACGTCGGATCTTGATTGAACGTCGGATCTTGATTGAACGAATGGGATAAACAAGCTTCTGCGAATCTTCGTGTGTAAATAATGAGCCGCCACAACTCTGATACCAATTGTTGGCCCAGATGGTTCAAACAATCGTATCAACAAACACGAACACGATCAACAAACACGAACACAAAATATTGGGGGGGATAAACCCGCGATTCTTTCTATTCAATCAAACGAACATATGAACTTACAAAGAAAATGGACAAATAAAAACAAGAGTAAATTACAAGTTTTGTCCTTTATGTTTGTCCCAAATTTCAGGCGTTGTCCTTTACCTTTAAAATTGATTAGTTTTGTCCTTAATGTTTCAAAATCCTGCACGTTATGTCCTTTAGGGCAAACCCAGTTAATTTTTTTTGTTAAAACTGGTCATGTGCAAGACATGTGAGGGTACATTTGTCTTTTCACCATTATAAGGGACAATTGTGCAAAATATTTAATTTCTAGGGACTGTGAAAAAAACAAAATAAATATTTAGAATCATCTCTCTCTTTCCCGTTCTTCTCTCACTCTCTCTTCCAGTTCTAAGAGATCACACACGGTTCTCTCTCCTCTCTCCCGATACTCATCGGCACCGATGCAAGCGGCTGACCCAGACGAAGAGGCGGCATGGGTCCACCTCTTCAATGCATGTTCTCCACCTCCGTCGTACCTTCCACCGTCCGATTGCCGTACCTTCCACCGTCACCGTCATTTCACCTTCCATAAGATGTTGAATGGTCATGATTTTTGCCCTAATTTTGTGTAGAATGTGAACATAATTAGGGTTATTATTGAAATTTAGGGATGTGTGAAACTAGATGGATGATGATATGGTTATGGATCTGGATTAGAACTAAGAGCCGTTAGTGGAACCACCACCACCATCACCGTGGCTAACCCCAGAGGCTCCTATACTTCATGATGAAGAACAATTGTTTGTAGGGATTTTAAGGTTGTGGTATTTATGGTTACAAGAGGATTACTTGGACGGAAATATCGATGGGTTTTTAAGGTAGTTAAAATGGGTGATGGGTTGACGGGATTATCAGTTGTTCATACCGAAAAGATGTCCGTGATTCATCTTGGAAACAAGCTTTGTTCTTCCACTTTGCTGTCGACTCTGCTTTATGATATGTTTCTTAATACGTTTTCTGTTGACCCTGATCTTCGGTCAGCCGCTGTTGCAGACCTACGCGACGCCAGGTCGCGTGACCCTGCTTGTGTTTCGTTTTCGCATTGTTTGCTTAATTACACAAGGTTTCTTGCTTGTCAGGTTAGTTTTCTTGTAACTGTTTAGTGAATTTGATTGGAGTTATCTGGAATCAAAGAGTTATGATCAGTTGTGTCATGATACCTAAAAATGTTTTGGGGATTTTGGGGTTTTTGATATTTTTGGTTTTGGGGATTTTGTGGTGTTTTTAATCTGGTATATAGGTTTGTTGAAAATGGTTCAGGGTTTGTTGTAATATTCTAAAATTAAATTGAATCATGATTTTGGGTGGTTTGCAGGTTATGGGGAATGGTGTTTGTTACTGGTTATGGGGGATGGTGGTGGCGATGGGAGGTGGCGATGAGAGGGAGAGAAGAGAGAGAAAGTGGGAATTTAGAAAGAGAAGGCTATAATGGTGAAATTACAAATGTACCCTCACATGTCTTGCACATGACCAATTTTAACAAAAAAAATTAACTGGGTTTGCCCTAAAGGACATAACGTACAGGATTTTGAAACATTAAGGACAAAACTCATCAATTTTAAAGGTAAAGGACAGCGCCTGAAATTTGGGACAAACATAAAGGACAAAACTTGTAATTTACTCAAAAAACAATTAACTAGACCCGTATTTATAGTAGTACTAAACTTGCTCTCCAAGACAACTAAATCTTTCCTAAACCATTAAACCAATTACAATATAATATAAGAGTAAATTGCCATTTTAGTCCCTGAGGTTTGATCCAAATTGCAATTTTAGTCCAAATAGTTTTTTTCTCCTCTGGGTCATTGACTTTTCCATTTTCTTGCCATTTTGATCACATTGCCTAACTCAGTCTAAAAATCTGGTTATAACCAGGTGTATTTTTGGCATAACTGTTGTGTAGTGATAACCATGGGTAGTTTACAACATAATTTATAAACCTCATAATAATTTAATGCCAAAATACCCCTGATTATAACCTGGTTTTTAGACTAAGTTAGGCAATTTGATCAAAGTGGCAAGAAAAAGGAAAAGTCAGGGACCCAGAGGAGAAAAAAAAACTATTTGGACTAAAATGACAATTTAGACAAAAACTCAGGGACTAAAATGGCAATTTACTCATATAATTACCTAAAATAAACCGATCTTTAATAAAAACTAATTATATCAATATTTCACTTTGGCCCTTCAACTTTCAACATAATCACCAACCGAAATGTTGTGATGGTTCAACCCCATATACAACGAAGCCATCTGGTCTAATATCATCATCAATTTTAATACTTTGAATTATACATAACAGAACTTCTCCTTCTTGGGAATTCATTTCGTGTCTTATCCGATTGTTGATTTTGTGTACCGATGAAATACTTCAATTTGAAAGCGATTCACACGGATAAGAAAGTAAAAAAGTCATATCAAAAGAACATTTCAAATCCTATAAACAAACATATGTCATAAGTTGATAATGAACATGTCACACCCCTATTTTCCACGTGTCACCGGTGGGCCCGGTGGGGGTATAGTGACGTAGTTGATATTGTCATAGTCAAACAACACAAATATATAAATGCACAGCGGAAGCAAAGAAAGATTTATTTCAACCAAACAAATTGTAATATTCAAGTATCACATAGTAGTTGAAACAGATCCACATGCGGATCAAAATAAAAAGGAGAATTGTTCAATAGATTTATTGCATCCAAACTTGCGAGACTCTAAACGATGCTAAGGAGAGGCCAGCCTATTACGTGTAGTACCTGCACTTAATCTATTTGGGGAAAATACGTCAGTTTACACTGGTAAATACAATTAACTGACTCATTTTGAAAATGTTTTAAAAGTTGATTTGAATGCACATGGCACAAAACTTTTTATAACTTGGGATAATTAATCAAATTTAAACTTGTAAAAGAATTATATGTTTGTTATGCGTTTAGTCGCTCGGTTCGTGCCGGGTTTAAGATTAATAGACACACCACATAGTATAGTCCCGCGGTGGGAAACCAGCGGGTATACCTTAATAAATATAAACACACTGTCGGGTGTACGCCTACACCAGCGTGTTAAGGTCGTGGCCATTTCATGAATGATGCCAAGGATATCCGGGACATGGTCATTAAACTCCCAAAGGCGTAAAACAAACAAAACAAATTTTCAAACGGGTCATCTTAATAATACTTAACCACTAATCGATTAAGGTCAAATGCCCGACCAAGCGGTATTTTATATACCGTACCCCAAGCCCGTATAGGGGAAAATAAGTTAAAAGTATTTACCTTTGCAAGTATTATTCACAATAAGCAAGTGCACGTATCTTTTACTGGATCTCCTATTCTAGAACGAGGGTTTATAATAACCTATTAGAATCCTAACGGGTCTTTAATTTAGCCTAAGCTTAGACCGGTTAGTTTTAAAGAACAAATACGGTTTAATCGCATAAATAAGCGAAGACCGTATTAGAATGTGGTTTTGACCCGACAAGCTTGTATACTTGTTTAATATGGGTAACTTAATCACATTCTGGATTTTGAGACAAAAATGATATGGTTTGACCCGTTTCGGCTAATATGTGTAAACTAGTTACAAAAGCCGACCCGAACGCGAAAAGTGCGTAACGAGTAACCATAAGAGTCATATACAAGTTTCCTGAATTAATATGCCTCAAATATGTTGTGACATCAGTAAGATGTCTCCTATTATGCCCAAATGATTTTAAACACAAACTATGCCCCGAAAGGGCATTTTGGTCATTTTAAAGGGTATAAAAAAGTTTAATTGGTAACCTGAGTTACAGGTCTGAATAAATCAGTAAATATACTTAACTTATTAAGTTATAACAGTAGGGTATCAAATATATGTGAAATTTATTACTTAGAACCATACTATGCACCGTAGGGGTTATTTCGGTAATTTCACATATGCCTAACAGGTCAAAACTGGAATTCTGAGTTTAAAACATTTGCCTACTGTTAAAAATATAAAAATTTACTGAATACATCAGTAGGTATCAACCCCATATGTTTAAAAAGGTTTTATTACATACTATGCGTTAAAAACGCTTAAAAGGCGATTTGGAGCCATTTCCGGGTTTGGTATAGAAAGTTGATATTTTTATAATCCTAGAAGGCTCAAAATAATTTATTTAACACATTAGATCATTAGAAAAAGGTTTGGGGTCAATAGGATTTATAAAACTCATTTTATAGCCCAAAAGGGCAAAACCGGCATCAACCGAATAAGCTAAGAACTCTATGTTATGCTCAGCCTAAAAATAAATAAAAATTTCTAAAAATCCCAAAATATTCATTTATATCAGTAGGTAAAAAGTTTTGTATAAAAATTTGGGTTTAGATAGGCTATGTGCTAATTATGCCATTTATTCCTTAAAAAGGCTTCTAATTACGCTAATGAGCATAACTTCAATTCTAGACCTCAATCTAATCTCAAATTTTGGGTACAAGTTTATAAATCAGTAACTAAGATATCTACTCTTTTACATTTTCAAAAATCACATTTTTAGGCTAGAAGGGCATAATAGTCAACAATTAGGCAATTAGCGGAAACAAGCATATGAATCGGTTATCTAATGAACCAAGTTGTATAATCACAGAGGGTTATACTAACATGTAAATAGGTCCAAAAGAAGCTCTAAGGAAATCCTAAACTTGGCTTAAACGGGTCAGAACTGAAAGTCAAAGCAGAAGTCAAACTATGCGACTTTCGGTTCCAAACCAAGCCTAAACTAAAAATTATCGAGTTGAACATGTTTAGACATGTTCTTACATTAATTACCAAGTTATATTAATGATCAAACAGGTTGCATATATCCTACATTGCTAATTATGCATTAATATTGAATAAAACGTTCTGTTGACTTTTTAAAGTAAGCTTTGACTCGACAATTAACTTAGTTAGAGTGGGAATCTGAAAGTACCTTTTTAAGGGTTTGTTAACCATATAATTACTTACTTATAGGCATTTTTTATTCGAGATTTGACTGGATAATTATTGACTAATCTCGAAGTCAAACTTTAATTACGATGGTTTGACTTTTAGCTAATTAACTAAACTAAACTAATTTAAAAAGGATTAAGGACACTTACAAGAGTCCTAAGTAGGATTAGGGACTTAAGAGAAACTTGATTGCTATCCAGAGAAGCTCCAGAGATGCTTGAATAAATTGTAAATGAGCAAGTCCTAAAGTTCACAACTTCAAGCTCTTATATAGTGCACCCAATGTCAAAAGATCTTACCAAGTAACTCTACAATTGTTGTGAGATGATCCCAGGTGCCCCTATGTGGCTATAATACCAGTTACAAGTCCCTGAATTCAAATACCACACTAATAAGGCGGTGCAACCTGAAAGACAGGCAGCTGTCCAAAACCTGCTGCCAGCGACAGGCTTACGGACCGTAAGCAAAATGTCTTGCGGTCCGTATCCACCCCTTGCGGACCGTTAGCCTTTATGGATGCGGTCCGTAACCGACCCTGGTCTGATGTGCCCAGATATGCTCCTTGCGGACTGTAACACCCCGTGTTTTCCAAGAGTCAAAGTCAAAGTCAAGAGTTGACTGTTATTGGAATTAAAGATTAATAAAGATTAATTTCATTTTAGTTTCATTTTGATTTTCATATTATTTGGAGTAAGTGTTGTATAATCAAGCTAATCGACCGATAATCGAACTGTGAATCAACGACCGACTGTGAATGATAGGAAGTAACAATGCAATAAAGCTAGTCAATCAATAACCAAGGTGAATCGAATCAATCATCAAACTCAAGTGTGGGGATTTTAGTACTTTTATACGTGTGTGTGTGCCTTATGTGTTACTTGTGCATGTTTACTTTTATGTTAAAATGTGTGGTGAATCAATCAAATCAATCAAGACTCAAAGGTGAATCAAACTCAATGGAAATCGAACCCGAAATGGTTGTAAGGATGCTTGTATGTTAGATATAGTAGTTGAGACTAAAAGTAATTTGATTAGGAATTCTATCATTCTCAAATCATCGTTCATCGAAGTCGAAATATCAAAAATCGTCGCGAAACACTCAAAACCAGGCAAGCCGATCGAACAGGGCAACCTGATCGAACAGGCTAGCCGATCGAACAGGCTGTTCGATCGGACAGCTGCTCGATCAGGGATGCTGTTCGATCAGCTAACCCCTTTCCTCTTTTGGAAGCCTATAAATAGGGTTGTCCTTGTCAAGCTTTCCACTTTTGGAAAAGCTCTGACCGACCAGCCCCTTCTTCTCACTAAATCTCAGATTTCTCTCAAACCGGTAAGTATTTCACTTTAATCCTTGTACGTTTTTGTTCATTAATCGATTCTCCATCTTTCTATCTTTCAAAATCTGAATTTCATCCATGAAATCACCAAGATCTAGGTGTTCTTGGGTGATGTCATCAAGTGTTCTTCAAGAACACTAAGCTTTGACATCATTCCACCATGAATAAGTTTAGATCTAACCGATTTCCACATAAATAACCTAAAATCTTCCAAAGATCTTAACATTTCACGGTGGGAAAGGATTGGAAGATGGGTTTTCATCTATCTTTCAACTCTTTTACACTCAAAACCGGTGAAAACGAAGCTTGAACCGATTTATAAACCATTCTAAACAAACACATGGTTCAAGATTCGGGTTCTACCACGAGATTACCGATTACAAGTTAAACGTTAAACTTAGGTTCCAAACCGTCTCTGACCGAGTTTGGGTGATTCCTGCTCGAGTCAGTAGACTAAGTAGGGACTTCAGCTTTGTGGTTCAACTCGTAGTCAAAATATCTCTAAAGCATCAACAAATAACGGGAATAACCAAGTGTTAGGTGATAGGTTAACCGAATCGAGAAGCTGGCCGAACGGCTAGGCTATTCGATCGAACAGCCCAACCGAACGACTATGCCAGCCGATCGACTAGGCTAACCGATCGATTAGCACTTAGACCCACCAACTCACAAAAGTGTAGTATTGACGAGGTACTGTTCGATCGACTACGCCACTCGATTGTAATCATTACTACTCGATTCATGAGATACTACATTTCAAAACACTTAGACTTTTCGAAACATTGGAATGTCACCCGATCGAACATACCAACCGATCGAGTGACATATTTGAAAACAATGCAATGCTAACCGATCGGTTGGGCTAACCGATCGAACAGCTGTTCGATCGGCCAACTTGAAAGGTAGTACAACCATCATACACAACCACATCCTTCTCATCAAAGGAAGAAACAATCCACTTGAAAGAACCAGCCGATCGAGCCAGCCGGCCGATCGAATGGATGTTCGAACGGACTTTCAAACCAATCGAACAGCCCACTCGATCGAACTGCTGTCCGATCGAATGGCCTACTCGATCCAAGTACATTGTTTACCTTTTTCCGCGTTACTCATCGTTGTGTTATCGAACTATTCAGGCTAACCTATTCTCAGTGCTCCCTTCAATCCACAATCAATCACTGTGAGTATACTCGATCCCTTTTTGCTTTCAGCACTTTTGGGTGTTACATACGTAATCTATCAAATTCACAAACAACACAAACTATTTGAACGCTAACCTACTTGCATGTATTACTTGTCTAAATGATTGCTGTTTATTATGTTTACACGTGGAGTGCTATCTGCCTGCTTTAGCAACGTAGTACTATAGTTTGGACTCAGCACCCGTTCACACGGGGGTTGCTAAGGACAATTACCTGCATGGATTACAGTGGTAATCATGTATTGCGAACTGTCTCGGACAGTCAACCCGAAGTCATTGGTATCGATGGTCCCATGTTGATAATTTACATGCATCGTTTGCCCTTGTGTACGTGCTTGGTTATGCGTAAACTATTCGAACTCTATATGCTATATCAAACTTGTGTACTCACCTTTACATTATATGTATTGACTTTATTTTAACGTATGTGACAGGTGTTTAAGCTACTAGCGTGCTAGGGAAGCGAGGCAATAATAAACTTCTAGGTGCCTGTGACCGTAGGACAGTGTCCATGTACCTGCACCAGGGCCATAATTATCTGTAGATCTTGTACTGGCACCTGTAGTCAGTAAGATTTACGGATAGCCGTCTAGAAGTCTTAAAACAATATTTAAATTTGGTTTGTAATAATTAAGAATCTGAGTTGTCGGAACAGTTCCCATATTGTTTAGTTGATTTCTATGATAACTTGTTATTGTTTGGGACACGGTATGGGACGTGTTATTTAACTGAATTGTATGATA
Organism: Helianthus annuus; assembly: GCF_002127325.2. Lineage (NCBI taxonomy): Eukaryota > Viridiplantae > Streptophyta > Magnoliopsida > Asterales > Asteraceae > Helianthus > Helianthus annuus. The sequence goes on from NC_035449.2 coordinate 40,683,176, forward strand.
GTTGTTGTGGAAACTTCTGAACAATCTGTTTCGCTCAGTGCCGCGCCCCGATGATTCCGCCATCGGTTGGGGTGTGACACGGACCGTATGCTTAATCGGATGCGGTCCGTAACCGATGACCAGAAACCAAAAATTTTGCAAACTTCCAAATTTTGACCATGCAAAGGTGTAGTGTCTGAATTCTTATGTTTTCTCTGCAGTAGGGGACCATGTGGGCAGGCTTTTGCATGCCTTGCATGAACTTTCACATTTGGATCTTTATAGCAAGCTTTGAAATGACGGAATTTCCAAGAATTCATCTTGGATTCTCATAAAGGTTGGACATGAATAACATTTCAAGTGTAATTCTTTTAATCCAGAATTTATTTACCGAAAGTTGTAGTAACAATTCATAGAATCCAACTTTCCATATAAAAATGGAATTTTATTTATTTAGAACAACCGGCTATATATCAGATGTTTATCAAAACAATTCAAGGATCTTGGGATTCATAACTTGGGTCGATCAGAGGTATTTAATAACATGTCGCCCTTGGGTCGCTCAGAGGTAATTTAATAACATGTCGCCCCTTTTAAATCCTACCATACATCTTTATTTGATCCGGGTTCCTGACACGTTTGTCTTACATGACACGTGTCTTCGTTTTATTGGGTATGATTTTACGAGGTGTTACATCCTCACCTCCTTAAAGAAATCTCGACCTCGAGATTTACGAAAATAATTGAGGGTATTTTTCTTTCATTGTGGACTCTAACTCCCACGTATATTCGGGACCTCTACAGGCATCCCATTTGACCTTAACAATAGGCACAAACTTCCTTCGAAGCTTCTTTACCTGTCGATCCTCAATCGACACAGGTTTTTCCACAAATTTTAAGCTCTCGTCTATATGCACATCTGTGTGTGGTATGACTAGCGATTCATCAGATAGACATTTCTTTAGATTGCAGACGTGGAACACATTGTGAATCTAAGATCTTCTGGTAAGTTTAACTTATAAGCCACTGATCCTACACATTCGATGACCTCGAATGGTCCTATATACCTCGGGCTTAACTTACCTTTCTTGCCAAATCGCATTACCCCTTTCCAAGGTGATACTTTAAGCAAAACTTTATCACCAACCTCAAACTTGAGAGGTTTTCGCCTTTTATCAGCATAGCTCTTCTGCCTATCCCTGGCAGCTTTCAGGCGGTCACGAATCTGGACAATTTTGTCCGTTGTCTCAAAGACTATATCAGGACCTGATAATTGAGTGTCTCCTATTTCCGCCCAACAAATGGGCGTTCTGCATTTTCTACCATATAGTGCCTCAAAAGGTGCAGCCTAAATGCTGGTATGGTAGCTATTGTTGTAGGAGAACTCGACTAAAGGTAGGTGCTTATCCCAGCTACCTCCTAAATCAATTACACATGCACGAAGCATGTCTTCCAAAGTCTGGATGGTACGCTCACTCTGCCCATCCGTCTGAGGATGGTAAGCCGTACTAAAATTCAATTGCGTGCCCAGAGACTGTTGGAAACTTTTCCAAAAATGTGATGTGTATCTAGTATCCCTATCAGAGATAATAGATACTGGTACGCCATGTAAAGATACAATCTTATCCACGTACAGTTGGGCTAACATGTCGGAGCTATAAGTCTCCTTAATGGGTAGGAAATGTGCTGACTTAGTCAGTCTGTCAACTATGACCCATATAGTATCATTTCCCTTCTTCGTTTTTGGCAACTTGGTGATGAAATCCATTGTTACCATTTCCCATTTCCAAGTGGGAATTTCAGGCTGTTGTAGCAAACCTGACGGCTTCTGATGTTCAGCCTTGACTTGAGCACACGTCAGACATTTAGCTACATAGGCAGCTATAAACTTCTTCATGCCTATCTGTTAGTGCATTAATGTCTATCGCCTTCGTCAATTCGAGCCGTAGCGAGAAACCGAAGAAATCAAGCTTTTATTGTAATATTTAGATAGTTTTAGTAAGGTGGCATTTTGGTAATTAATGAGAAATCTCATTAATTCCAAGGGCTATATATAGGAGAGTTATGTCATAAGTTGTAAGACTTTTGCTCATTTGGTGATTTAGGAGATTCAAGTCTAGAGAGAGAAAGTACTCTCTACGTGATTCTTGTATCGTACACGTCATATCTTTCAATAGATTCACGATTCTAGTACGTTATTGTGTGTTCGGTCACGCACGTTCACGGATTCCGCACGTCGAACGTTCGTTACGCAATCGAACGGTGTCAAAACCGATCCTACAAGTGGTATCAGAGCTAGGAGCTCGATTGCACTGATCAAACACATTGATTCGTACCAGATTACAGCGTTTTCAGATCCGAATTGCATCATTTCTTCATCTTTTACTCATTCTTTCACGTTTTTTTCTGTTTTTCGTCAAATTGAATGGGATTTTACGGTCTGAATCGGTTGATTTTTTGATATGTTGTGCGAAAACACCTGATCTATAACCCTACCAAGTTTCAGATCCAAACTCCAAGCCGTTTAGGAGAAATCAAAGGTTTTAGGTCCTGTGTAATCACTGATTTCGCTCATACGGTATAAGCGAAATCAGGGGTTTCGCTTTTGTGGTTGAGGTTTCGCTCATTGTGTAATAACTGATTTCACTCTTGTGGTTTCGCTCAAGCTGACATTGTGATTTCGCTCAAGCTGACATTGTGATTTCACTCATTTGGCCATTTCCTGATTTCGCTCTTGTGAACAAAAGTTGATTTCGCTTTAACTGTCATCGTTTTGCGTGAACACACATTATCAGTCCAATCAATTGTTAGTGTATCTGGTCTTTATAACTGCTTGTCGGCTAATAAAAATCAAAGTCATAAGTCCATTATTTCAGAAGGTCCAATGAGATTTTAGTAGGCAATAGTCTTGCATGTGAATTTGTGTGATGAAATAATAGTTGTCGGTCATTGAACAGAGTAAACACGTGAACTGCTGAATCATTTTGTGATATTGCATCGGCCCAATCAAAGTGTTGTTTAATTTGAAATTGTCGGACATATTGTGTGATTTGAAATTGTGTATATTAGCGGCCCAATCAAAGCATCAGCAGCCAAATAACAATTGAAGTGCATTTAATATTGTCGGCTTAGTGAAAGATAAGGCCCAATGAGAATAAATCAAATATAAATGTTGTCGGCCATGTTAACAAGTTAAATGTAAATTGTCAGTAGCCCACTACAAGAGTTTGGCCCAATCAGCTGACATTTACGATCAATATCATTCGTCTTGGAAATCATCAAATAGTTTGTGTTGGCAAATTGAAGTTATTGGTCATTTTAGCGGCCCAATCACATGTATTATAATTAGTGGCCCAATCAAAGAAGAGCATTAAATCAAATTTAGCGGCCCAATCACATGTATGATAAAAAGCGGCCCAATCATTGAAAGTCATTGCATGTGAAGTTAAAGGGCGGCCCAATAAAAAAAAATCGAATTAATAAAATTGACAGCAAATTGATTTCGAATTGAGTGTGCATGTGATTTGTTCAAGATTTTGTCGACCACTTGTGACTATAAGTGTTGAATTGAGTGTTTGAACAGGTTGTTTTTGAAAGTTGAAAAAATGTTTGATGAAGATGAAAATTATAATTTTGAAAGATTTAACAATTGGAATTGAGGGTTTATAGATGATAGTTATAGAAATGTGAAAAAAGATGGTTGGGACAAAAGGTTTAAATATTTTATATGTTTAAAAAATGAAACTTTGGAAGATTTAGAAAACCGATATGAAGTCTTACTTGAATACTTAAAAAATCATGAGATATTTCTATCAGATGCTGAAAAGATAGAAAAGTTTGCAGATGCATTACCTATTGAATGGAGTGAATGTTTAAAAAATTTAAGAAAGGACTCAAATTTTTCAAAATTACATTTGAAAGGATTCATCAGCCTACTTAAAACTCATGAATTTGAAAACAGAAAGAAAAGGAAAGAAATGATAAAGGTCTTAGAAAATCATTTGGTGAATATGGGCTTAGATGTGATTGATGAGATGAACAAAAGGATTGTTGAATGTGTTAGGGCAAAATCTGTGATGAAATACGATATCAAGAGAGGTTGTTATATTGATAAGAATGCGAACCCTCTTAATTTCGTTAAAATATTTTGTGCAGGTTCATTCGAGACAGGGACAAAAGAAGTTTCAAAAGATGAAGAATCTGTGAAGATTGGATCTTCAAGTTCCGTATCAGTGTGTTCTAAATGTGATAAACTTGAACCTGACAATGGCAAACTTTTGAAGGATGCGGAAAGTTTGACATTGGAAGTCAAGAAGTTGAGAGATGAGAAGCAAGCTGTTGATAAGCAGATTCTTAGTTTGAAAGAAAATTGTGAGAAGTTGATAACTGAAAATGACAAATTGTTGGGTAATTTGAACAGTTTGACATCAGAAAACAAGGTTTTGAAAGAGAAAGAAAAAGACTTTGAAAGCAAAAAGAAATCCTCAGAAAATGAAGATTTATGGATAAAACTTGAAAACAAAAATCTGAAAGCAAATGAAACAAAATTTCAAGAACAGATAAAAGTTTTGGTCAATGAAAAGTCTGTTTTTGAAAACATTAAGATTGAAAATGAAAAATCAATCAAGTCTCATCTTGAAATAATTTCTCAGCTTGAAAATGAGGTTGAGAATTCAAGAGCTAAAATTGATGAGCTGGAAAAGAAATTGAAAGGTTTTGTGACATCATCTGAGTTTTTGGATATCCCCTGTCCAAAACCGATCAATTCTGTTCCAATAAGTGATAAGGTCACAAATTTTGACAAAGTCAAAATTGAATATTGTGATGAGAAATCTGATGATGAAAATGAAAAAATTGAGAAAAAGAAATTGTTTTTGAAATTAAAAGAAAATTTTCAGAAAACTGTTCTACAATCGACTAAAAAGGGAGAATGCTCTAAGCAAAAACCTTTGAAGAAGAAAGTGGAACAGAAACAAAAAGAAAAAAATTTGAAAAATGTACAAATAGAAAATAACAGCTCATCAGATCGATCATCCAATCAAAATCAAAAATTACAAAAAGAAAAAAATGATAATTCAAAAATTGTTGGTAATAAGCGGTGCAGGTTTGACCACAGTGCTCAAGCGTCAAATCAAGCTTATAGGAGAAGTTATGAGTACTACAAATCAAATCAGTGTTATGATTTGAGTGTTTGGATTGATGGTGGAGATTGGTACGATAACAGGGTGTGTTACAACTGTGGTTTTCAAGGACACATTGCTGTTAACTGCCAGAGTCAAAGATTTGAGACAAGAAGATGTTATGAATGCCAAATCAAAGGTCACATTGCCAGAGATTGCCCAATGAGATCAAAGGAAAGATCGAGGGCTGAATCTCAGAAATGGTGAAGAAATCAGTCAAGGTCGAATAAAAGCCCAAAGAACAGAAGGTGAAAGAACAGAAAGTGAAGCTTTCACAAGGGCAGAAAGACCGACTGAGAAAGAAAAGAAAGAAAGCAAGGGAGTATCTTGAAAGGCTTTTGTCCTCGGATACAACAAGTAAAACAGAGAAGAGTTCTGATAAATCGTCTTGCTCTCCAAAGAATGACAAATCAAGCAAAACGAATTCATCAGATGCAAATCTGAGGACAGAATGGAGTGTGAAGAAAAGAAAAGTTCCTGGCGATGAATCTGACTTGTCAAAGTTAGATGAGCCACGTTCAGGCAATGATTCTGGTTCATCAAAGCCAGAGGAGCCAGTTGATGAGGTAAAAGTAGAGAATTCTGGTTTAACAATGGATGATGCAAATTTTCCACCATTGTTGAACAAGAATTCAAAAGCACCCAAGGACCGTCAGGCTTAGGTGAAACTGTTTAAATGAAAAACCTAACTTGCCGGAACTCCCAGGTTGGTAATTGGGGAGTAGGAATCGGCATCTTTCTTGAGAAATTCACAGGTTGGTAACTGTGATATTTCGACTTACGAGTGGTTAATCAAGGACATTAAGTTGTACTTGATTTGACTATCTTACAAGTGGTATGATTGTTGAAAACTGTTTTTGTGATAAACCTACATGTGATTGAAAACAGTGTGATGAATTAAACCCCGTGTTTGTGAAATGGCAGACAAGACTAATTTTCTGGAAAAACCATTTTGATTAAAACAAACTTAAGTGTTTTGAAATCATAATGGGAAAATAGTTTGTTGTCAGGGGGAGTTCTGACTGTTTAAGCTAAGTGGATGGCGAATTGAGGCAATTCTCATCAGTTTGTCAATTTGTTTGTATAGTTTACTGCTTTATTTTTCAAATTTTCCCGGAAAACCAAAATTGAAACATATTTTGATTTTAGGGGGAGAAAAATTTTAAAAAATTAGAAAATTTGAAAAATTCAAAAACATTAAAAATCAAAAATGAGTTTTGTTGTAAAAAAAAGGAAATGATAGTACATCAGTGGACTATTACAGGACGCTAAAGAAATGAAATGTCAAATGTGATAAACGATCTCACTAAGGATGTGACGATAGGCTCAGCTAGACTAGTAGATTTGCGATAATGATACAAACTTAAATGAAAAAGCCTAGTTCTAGTGGGAAACATGATTGAAAGCATAGTACTTAGTTTTGTCCTTCTTGATTGTGTGCCTACTCAGTAATCGCTGAATGCAAAGAGCATAAAAGCTGGTTAAATTTGTGAACTTTCACAATTTTGCTGAAAAATCACTGTGATTGTGCATTTCATTTTGCAAAGATTTAAACTTGTTTGATTTCTTTATTTTGTTTAAGCATTGGACATCCTCTGCGTATACGTGAGTATCGTCCTGGATGTTATTGCCTAAACGTTCTGCTTTATTTTCTTTGGTGTTTCGTTTAAGCTTTGGACCTCCTCTACGTATACGGGAGTATCGACCTGGTGGTTAAAGCCTAAACAATTTCAACTTGTTTTTATTTTCTTATTTTGTTTAAACATTGGACTTTCTCTGCGTATACGGAAGTATCGACCTAATTGTTAATGTTTAAACATTCTGCTTTGTTTTCGCACATATCACAGTTGATGAAAGTTTAAAGGCATTACTTGAGTTAGTGTATCGCATGATGAGGGGATATGCTGAGATCGTGGGGTCCATAAGAACTTAGTGCAAAATTAATATACCTTAACGTATCGGTAAGCATTTCGAAAGTTTTTAGATTGAGCTTAAGAGGACAACTATATCGTCAATCTATGTGAATCGTTTAGAACTTAATTTGTTTAAAGCTTAACGGTGCTAGTGATTTGTCTCAAAAACTGATATGATCTTCTTTCACAAACTCACAAAAATAGTGTTTGTATATATTTTATTTCTGCGTTTAAATTTTGTTTTTGCACTTATATTTCATATTATTGAAAAAATCCAAAAAGATTTTCGACAACTGATGTTGAAAAGCTGATATTCAAAATCTCAAAGGCTAAACAAGATGAACAATTGGTTTGGTTAAGATGATGAGAAGTTGGAAGATAATCCTCAAATGTTTAGATGATTCATTAATTTGATTCACAATATTGTGTGTTATATGTTTGAGAATTTTGAGTGAATTCTTTTAAACTCAAAATTATTTTGTCTTACGAGAGGTTGAGATGTGTAGGTTTCTGATTCTGTTGCTACGGAAAGCCAGGTGTCGATCCCAAAAGCACGGAAGCTTGACGAAAGGGGGAGCCTGAAGAAAGAGACTGCCGAGAGGGAGAGCAACTGAGTCTGAATACAGATCCACGGGGATTCTGTTCGAAAAAGAGAAAGACAAGACACTACGAGATTGACTGCGGCAATATCCAATGGGGAGATTGTTAGTGCATTAATGTCTATCGCCTTCGTCAATTCGAGTCGTAGCGAGAAACCAAAGAAATCAAGCTTTTATTGTAATATTTAGATAGTTTTAGCAAGGTGGCATTTTGGTAATTAAGGAGAAATCTCATTAATTCCAAGGGCTATATATAGGAGAGTTATGTCATAAGTTGTAAGACTTTTGCTCATTTGGTGATTTAGGAGATTCAAGTCTAGAGAGAGAAAGTCTAGAGAGAGAAAGTACTCTCTACGTGATTCTTGTATCGTACACGTCATATCTTTCAATAGATTCACGATTCTAGTACGTTATTGTGTGTTTGGTCACGCACGTTCAAGGATTCCGCACGTCGAACGTTCGTTACGCAATCGAACGGTGTCAAAACCGATCCTACACTATCCACCAATAGTTTGCCTTTAAATCCTGGTACATCTTGTCAGCTCTAGGATGAACGTAATATTTGGAACTGTGGGCTTCCTGGAGGATAACATTCCGAAGTCCTCCATAGACAGGAACCCATATTCGTCCATTTAATCTTAAGATTCCGTCCTTGCCATATGATAACTGTTCTTCAGTTACCCCTAGTTTTTCGTCAGGGTAGTTAGCTTCTAAAACAGCTTCTTTCTGTGCTGCTAACAACCTTTCATTCAAGTTATTCTTGATTTGGCATTGATCTTTATTGGCTTCACTCTTTCTTTTCTGCTCAAGGCATCTGCGACTACATTAGCTTTTCCTGGATGGTATCTTATTTCACAGTCATAATCGTTCAGAGTTTCCATCCAGCGTCGCTGCCTCATGTTCAAATCCTTCTGATTGAACAAATGCTGAAGGCTCTTGTAATTAGAATAGATCACACACTTAGTTCCATATAAATAATGCCTCCATAGCTTTAGTGAAAATACAACGGCACCCAGTTCCCAATCATGGGTGGTGTAGTTCTTCTCGTGCACTTTCAATTGGCGTGAAGCGTAGGCAATGACTTTGCCTTTCTGCATTAACACACAACCCATCCCGGTGTGTGATGCATCACAATAAACTACAAAATCATCAATCCCATCAGGCAATGTCAGTGCGGGAGCATTGCTCAACTTCTGCTTCAAAATATCAAAGGATTCTTGCTGTTTAGGCCGCCAATCGAACTTGCTATTCTTGCGAGTGAGTAAAGTCAGGGGTGCTGCAATTCTTGAGAAGTTTTCGATAAATCGCCTGTAGTATCCTGCCAGTCCTAGGAAACTGCGAATCTCCGTAGGCGTCTTAGGCTCTTGCCAGTTCATAATAGCTTCAATTTTCGTGGGATCTACTTGGATACCACGCTCACTGACTACATGTCCAAGGAATTGGCGTGAAGCGTAGGCAATGACTTTGCCTTTCTGCATTAACACACAACCCATCCCGGTGTGTGATGCATCACAATAAACTACAAAATCATCAATCCCATCAGGCAATGTCAGTACGGGAGCATTGCTCAACTTCTGCTTCAAAATATCGAAGGATTCTTGCTGCTTAGGCCGCCAATCGAACTTGCTATTCTTGCGAGTGAGTAAAGTCAGGGGTGCTGCAATTCTTGAGAAGTTTTCGATAAATCGCCTGTAGTATCCTGCCAGTCCTAGGAAACTGCGAATCTCCGTAGGTGTCTTAGGCTCTTGCCAGTTCATAATAGCTTCAATTTGCGTGGGATCTACTTGGATACCACGCTCACTGACTACATGTCCAAGGAATTGACTTCTCGAAGCCAAAATTCACACTTAGAAAATTTGGCATAGAGCTTTTCTTGATGAAGCAGCTTAAGAATACATCGAAGATGCTTCTCGTGGTCAGCTTGACTTTTCGAGTAGATGAGAATGTCATTGATGAAGACGATGACAAATTTATCCAAATAAGGCTTGCAGACGCGATTCATGAGATCCATGAATGCGGCAGGTGCATTAGTGAGCCCAAAAGGCATCACTAGGAACTCGTAATGACCATAACGAGTCCTAAATGCAGTTTTGTGGACATCTTCCCTCTTGACCTTCAATTGATGATAGCCTGACCTCAGGTCAATCTTGGAAAAGTAGCTTGCTCCTTGTAATTGGTCGAACAGATCGTCGATCCTGGGCAAAGGATACCTATTCTTGATAGTGACCTTATTAAGCTCACGGTAATCGATGCATAAACGCATCGAACCATCTTTCTTTTTGACGAGCAAGATTGATGCTCCCCATGGAGACGAACTAGGACTAATAAAACCTTTGGCTAGCAAATCATCTAGTTGCGTCCTTAATTCTTTCATCTCTGTTGGTGCCAATCTATATGGTGCTCTCGCGACAGGTGCTGCTCCAGGGATGATGTCAATTCTGAATTCCACTTGCCTATCTGGTGGCAAACCAGGTAGTTCTTCTGGGAAAACTTCGGGGTAGTCAGAGATGACTGGTATATTTTCAATCTTGGGTTTCTTCTCATCAATGGTTACCTGTGCCATATAAATGACACAACCCTTCTTCAAACATCTGGATGCCATTAGTATAGCCACTTGCTCAGGCAATCCATGTTGAGTATCTCCCTGAATGGTAAGTGGTTCACCAGACGGAGTCTTGATCACCACTTGTTTCTTGTTGCACACTATCTGGGCTTGGTTATGAAATAACCAATCCATGCCTATTACTATGTCGAATCCGGCTAGCTTAAAGGGTAATAAGGACAAAGGAAAAGAGTGGTTCCTAATGGATAGGACACATCCATCTAATACAGTCGAAACTGTTTCCATGGTTCCATCAGCTAATTCCACCTCATATTTCACACTTAAGGCTTTAACAGGTAATCTTAACAACTCACAAAACTTATTATCTACAAAGGATTTATCTGCTCCAGAATCAAACAATACTCTTGCGTAAACATCATTAATGAGAAACGGACCTGTTATGACATTGTCATTCTGGATGGCCTCCTGAGCATTCATTTGAAAGACCCTGGCATTGGTCTTTTTCCCTTCCTCAGCTTTCCTTGCTAGTTTTGGGCAGTTGGTCTTGATATGCCCTTTTTCATTGCAACTGTAGCAAGTTGCATCCTTCAGCTTTTTGCAATCGAGGGTCCTATGCTCAGAGGACTTGCAAATCCCACATGCCTTCGGCTGGGATTGGGATTTCTGCTCATACCTGCACCTCCCAAAATGGTGCTTCTTGCAAATCATGCACTTGGGTCTATCACCCGATTGTTGATCACCTTTCTTAGATCCTGACCCCTTCTTGTGATCATGATTTCCCTTGTGCTTCTTGTTTGATCGGCGTGAATTGTCATCATCACGCTTTCTCTTCTCAGCGTCCGTGTTCCTCAGCGATCTTTGTCTGACCGCGTCCAACATGAGGGACAGGGAAATATCAGCTGTGGACCTGAAAGTAGCGGGCCGAGAGGCCTTCACGCTTGCCTTTATTTCTGGGGCCAAACCCCCAATGAAACGTGCGATTCTTTTGGGTTCCGGGGTCACAAGGTAAGGAACCAACCTTGACATAGTATTAAAGCTCGTGAGATAAGCCTGGCAATCCAGGTTCTTCATGACCAGAGATAGAAAATCAGATTCTATCTTTTCAACCTCATGTTGAGGGCAGTAGTTTTCTTTGATAAGAGCAACAAATTGTTCCCAAGACATGATGTACAATGGGACCTTCCCGGTGGCTTGAATCAATGACCTCCACCATGCTAGGGCTTCACCCTTAAAAGACTGTGACACAAACTTCACAATGTCCCTTTCAGCACAACCACTTATGTCTACCACCGTGTCCATCTCATCCAACCAAGTCATGCAATACACCGCTCCTTTCTCCCCAGTAAAATCCCGGGGTTTACAAGATACAAAATATTTATATGTACAGGACTTGGTACGTGATGCATCATCAAACATGATCTTCTTTAAGGGAACACTATTTTGGTTGGAGGAATGTCTGTCATCATCTTTCTTAGACTCATTTTTCTTAGACTTAGGTGGGGTAGATGGTGGCTTGCTGTGAGCCTCAGAATGAGTTTTAGGCTTGGAGTGTGGTGTAGATAGGGTCCTACTTCGGGTCCCACTATATTCACTATACTGGCGTTCCATAGCCTTTGCAACAGCATTGTCAACTAATGCTTGCAATTCCGCCCCAGTAACTTGTAATTTAGCATTCTCGTGGTTCTCCACCGGACGACTGTTTACTTCGTCCGACCCAGCCATGAAGCTTCAATTGCTACATATAGAAAAATAATGGGCAAGGTTTTATTTAGAAGCTTTTACAGTATTTTATAATTTTATTAACCATGGTTTTAATTAGCCATTTTAGGTTAATTTGCAATACATGTAGGATCTTTATTACCATCCTAAATTATAAATTACTAATAGCACATAAGGCCTAGTCACGTAGACAATTTAAATTATAAACCAGGATTTTACAGCATCCGGGTATTTAGGTTTGAACCACAGTTCATCACCTTTTCTTGACAGGGAGTTATAGGCTACCACTGTCTTTAGTCTCAGAGGACATTAATTATAGCCCGTAGGCACTTCATCCATAAGGGATGATTATTTCAAATAAGGGAATTTAGATTAACCCTTTTTAAAGGATGGCATGTGTGACTTTAACGATTCACAGTTTGCCAAGAATGTTAACATATTTACAGATGGTAACATGGATTGGAATCTTTTAGATAGGTTTTACCGTCTTGGCCATGTCTGCAATGACATATAGGCTAGGTTTTACCTTTAAGATTCTTTTAATAATTAACGCAGAACAATCCTACATTGAGATGTTAAATTGGATCTGAATCTAATTATGGAACTACCCTCTTGGCCTTGTCTTAGGATGACACATGGCTAGGTCTTATCCTTTTTAGATTTTGCCATTTTAATATAATGGTAGATCTTTTAATAAGAAAGTTATTTTCATTTATTTTATGTTTCATGATTACGCATATAATAATTAATAAGCAAAAATGAAAATTTTAAATTAAACATCTCATTAAGATTCAAACAATACATTTTGCCCTAAACGGGACTTCTACAAAAATAACATGCCCACGCAGGGGCGAAAAGCAAACAACCAAACCCACGCAGGGGTCAACTAAAGACATGCCCATGCAGGGGCAGAGTACAAAAAGACAAGCCCACGCAGGGGCTGAGTACAGAAGCAAAAAGTCCACGCAGGGACTTGATTACAACCAAATAAAATAAACAACAAAGGTCTTCAATGACCCCTTCTTTTGGTCTTCCCTTTGAGTAGGTCTGACAGACCTTTGAAGAAGCCTCGGTTGTTCTCCCGCACCGTTCGAATTTCCTCTTCACATTGGCCCAATCTATCGAGGACCTCTTGTTGACGTTCCGGTGGGATCAGTTGCGGCTGCGGCGGCTGCTGATACTGCGGTTGAGGAGGTGGCGGTTGCTGGTACATGTAAGGTGGGTACCCGGTGGTCCAAGGACCACCATAGGGCCCTTCAGGGTGACGAGCATTGTAGTCCCATGCCTCCAGGTACGGGTCTACGTTAGCATAGTTGAAGCTGTTGTGGCCTGGCAACTCAAACGGGTTATATGCCGCTGAACCGGCATAAGCAGGGATTGGGTTATCAAAACCCAACGGTGGCGCCACAGGCGCAGAGTGTACCTCCGAGACAGGGTTTGATGGTCCCCCCATCTGCGGGTCTTCTTCTGGGAGTGGCGGATAGTGACTGCCACTCGAGGGCTGAGGAGTACTGATGCGGACTCCTCCTTGCACGGACATCCGCGCGTTCGATCTTCTCCGCCTCGGTGGCTCCTGAGGCGGTTGCTCCACTGGTGGTGGTGGTGGCGGAGTGACTGCCAAAAATCGAGAATCCTCGGAAGGATCCTGCTGCTGTTGCTGCTGCTGGTATGGAGACGAGTGGTGAGAGGGAGTAAAATACCAGTCAATCTGCTTGAACCTCACCTCGTAGCTGTCCGGACCGCGGTAAGGCGATCCATGAAATGAGGACCCATCCGAGATTTCGATGGGATGATTTGGGGTCTCGATTGCAGGCTCCACGGGATCCGTGTCCTCATCCATGTCATTTTCACCAGAGAAGTGATCCTTGGGTCCTAGTGGGTTAAAACCCATGGGTTCTTGAATAAAATTAGCCGGGTTGAACCGGCTCTGGAAGGCGGGAGTGGGGTCGCCAAATGAATGATGCGAGTTTAATCGCTGCAAGGGTATGAAAGATAATTGAGGGTTATTGGGCTCGTTCTCAGATTGTGGCCAAAAAGAGTGCAAGTAAGAAGGTGAAGAGCTTAGGGAACTCGAGGAATGTGCATTTATTTAACTGAGATTAAACACAAAAGGCTAGTGTTTAATTCACTCAGCGTTGGCTCTGATACCAACCTGTCACACCCCTATTTTCCACGTGTCACCGGTGGGCCCGGTGGGGGTATAGTGACGTAGTTGATATTGTCGTAGTCAAATAACACAAATATATAAATGCACAGCGGAAGCAAAGAAAGATTTATTTCAACCAAACAAATTGTAATATTCAAGTATCACATAGTAGTTGAAACAGATCCACAGGCGGATCAAAATAAAAAGGAGAATTGTTCAACAGATTTATTGCATCCAAGCTTGCGAGACTCTAAACGATGCTAAGGAAAGGCCAGCCTATTACGTGTAGTACCTGCACTTAATCTATTTGGGGAAAATACGTCAGTTTACACTGGTAAATACAATTTAACTGACTCATTTTGAAAATGTTTTAAAAGTTGATTTGAATGCACATGGCATAAAACTTTTTATAACTTGGGATAATTAATCAAATTTAAACTTGTAAAAGAATTACATGTTTGTTATGCGTTTAGTCGCCCGGTTCGTGCCGGGTTTAAGATTAATAGATACACCACATAGTATAGTCCCGCGGTGGGAAACCAGCGGGTATACCTTAATAAATATAAACACACTGTCGGGTGTACGCCTACACCCGCGTGTTAAGGTCGTGGCCATTTCATGAATGATGCCAAGGATATCCGGGACATGGTCATTAAACTCCCAAAGGCGTAAAACAAACAAAACAAATTTTCAAACGGGTCATCTTGATAATACTTAACCACTAATCGATTAAGGTCAAATGCCCGACCAAGCGGTATTTTATATACCGTACCCCAAGCCCGTATAGGGGAAAATAAGTTAACAGTATTTACCTTTGCAAGTATTATTCACAATAAGCAAGTGCACGTATCTTTTACTGGATCTCCTATTCTAGAACGAGGGTTTATAATAACCTATTAGAATCCTAACGGGTCTTTAATTTAGCCTAAGCTTAGACCGGTTAGTTTTAAAGAACGAATACGGTTTAATCGCATAAATAAGCGAAGACCGTATTAGAATGTGGTTTGACCCGACAAGCTTGTATACTTGTTTAATATGGGTAACTTAATCACATTCTGGATTTTGAGACAAAAATGATATGGTTTGACCCGTTTCGGCTAATATGTGTAAACTAGTTACATAAGTCGATCCGAACGCGAAAAGTGTGTAACGAGTAACCATAAGAGTCATATACAAGTTTCCTGAATTAATATGCCTCAAATATATTGTGACATCAGTAAGATGTCTCCTATTATGCCCAAATGAATTTAAACACAAACTATGCCACGAAAGGGCATTTTGATCATTTTAAAGGGGTATAAAAGAGTTTAATTGGTAACCTGAGTTACACGTCTGAATAAATCAGTAAATATACTTAACTTATTAAGTTATAACAGTAGGGTATCAAATATATGTGAAATTTATTACTTAGAACCATACTATGCACCGAAGGGGTCAT
This sequence comes from Helianthus annuus, assembly GCF_002127325.2. Taxonomy (NCBI): domain Eukaryota; kingdom Viridiplantae; phylum Streptophyta; class Magnoliopsida; order Asterales; family Asteraceae; genus Helianthus; species Helianthus annuus. Next base: position 40,698,713 of record NC_035449.2, read on the forward strand.
TTCGATAATTTCACATATGCCTAACAGGTCAAAACTGGAATTCTGAGTTTAAAACATTTGCCTACTGTTAAAAATATAAAAATTTTTCTGAATACATCAGTAGGTATCAACCCCATATGTTTAAAAAGGTTTTATTACATACTATGCGTTAAAAACGCTTAAAAGGCGATTTGGAGCCATTTCCGGGTTTGGTATAGAAAGCTGATATTTTTATAATCCCAGAAGGCTCAAAATAATTTATTTAACATATTAGATCATTAGAAAAAGGTTTGGGGTCAATAGGATTTATAAAACTCATTTTATAGCCCAAAAGGGCAAAACCGGCATTAACCGAATAAGCTAAGAACTCTATGTTATGCTCAGCTTAAAAATAAATAAAAATTTCTAAAAATCCCAAAATATTAATTTATATCAGTAGGTAAAAAGTTTTGTATAAAAATTTGGGTTTATATAGGGTATATGCTAATTATGCCATTTATTCCTTAAAAAGGCTTCTAATTACGCTAATGAGAATAACTTCAATTCTAGACCTCAATCTGATCTCAAATTTTGGGTACAAGTTTATAAATCAGTAACTAAGATGTCTACTCTTTTACATTTTCAAAAATCACATTTTTAGGTTAGAAGGGCATAATAGTCAACAATTAGGCAATTAGCGGAAACAAGCATATGAATCGGTTATCTAATGAACCAAGTTGTATAATCTCAGAGGGATATATTGACATGTAAATAGGTCCAAAAGAAGCTCTAAGGCAATCCTAAACTTGGCTTAAACGGGTCAGAACTGAAAGTCAAAGCAGAAGTCAAACTATGCGACTTTCGGTTCCAAACCAAGCCTAAACTGAATATTATCGAGTTGAACATGTTTAGACATGTTCTTACATTAATTACCAAGTTATATTAATAATCAAACCGGTTGCATATATCCTACATTGCTAATTATGCATTAATATTGAATAAAGCGTTCTGTTGACTTCTTAAAGTAAGCTTTGACTCGACAATTAACTTAGTTAGAGTGGGAATCTGAAAGTACTCTTTTAGTGGTTTGTTACCCACATAATTACCTACTTATAGACATTTTTTATTCGAGATTTGACTGGATAATTATTGACTAATCTCGAAGTCAAACTTTAATTATGATGGTTTGACTTTTAGCTAATTAACTAAGCTAAACTAATTTAAAAAGGATTAAGGACAATTACAAGAGTCCTAAGTAGGTTAGGGACTTAAGAGAAACTTGATTGCTGTCCAGAGAAGCTCCAGAGATGCTTGAATAAATTGTAAATGAGCAAGTCCTAAAGTTCACAATTTCAAGCTCTTATATAGTGCACCCAATGTCACAAGATCTTGCCAAGTAACTCTACAATTGTTGTGATTTGATCCCAGGTGCCCCTATGTGGCTATAATACCAGTTACAAGTCCCTGAATTCAAATACCACACTAATAAGGCGGTGCAACCTGAAAGACAGGCAGCTGTCCAAAACCTGCTGCCAGCGACAGGCTTACGGACCGTAAGCAAAATGTCTTGCGGTCCGTATCCACCCCTTGCGGACCGTAAGCCTTTATAGATGCGGTCCGTAACCGACCCTGGTCCGATGCGCCCAGATATGCTCCTTGCGGACCGTATGCTTAATCGGATGCGGTCCGTAACCGATCCTTGCGGACCGTAAGCTTGAAGCCATACGGTCCGTAACCGATGACCAGAAACCAAAGATTTTGCAAACTTCCAAATTTTGACCATGCAAAGGTGTAGTGTCCGAATTCTTATGTTTTCTCTGCAGTAGGGGACCATGTGGGCAGGCTTTTGCATGCCTTGCATGAACTTTCACATTTGGATCTTTATGACAAGCTTTGAAATGACGGAATTTTCAAGAATTCATCTTGGATTCTCATAAAGGTTGGACATGAATAACATTTCAAGTGTAATTCTTTTAATCCAGAATTTATTTACCGAAAGTTGTAGCAACAATTCATAGAATCCAACTTTTCATATAAAAATGGAATTTTATTTATTTAGAACAACCGGCTATATATCAGATTTTTATCAAAACGATTCAAGGATCTTGGGATTCATAACTTGGGTCGATCAGAGGTATTTAATAACATGTCGCCCTTGGGTCGCTCAGAGGTAATTTAATAACATGTCGCCCATTTTAAATCCTACCATACATCTTTATTTGATCCGGGTTCCTGACACGTTTGTCTTACATGACACGTGTCTTCGTTTTATTGGGTATGATTTTACGAGGTGTTACAGAACATATACGCATCAACGCGTTAAGGTGATAAGTCGACCAACAATTTGCACTTGAGGTAAATAATCTAGCATAGGTATCATATGTTGTGCTTTCGTAATATTAATGATAGTGACAATCATTTGTTTGGACGATTAAGCACACTTGAGATTTATGAAACCCGATTTGGGTTAGCGGTGATGGTCAGGAAAAGAAAACAAACAAAAAAAAAATAGAGTAAACTTTCGTTTTGCTCCCTTTGGTTTGGTCACTTTAATGGTTTTGCTCCAAACCTTTAAAAATAGCTATTTTACTCCCTGATGTTTCGGTTTTTTTTTGCCAATTTGCTTCCCGCCTCTAACTCCATCCAAATTGTTTGTTTTTCCATTTTGCTCCCCGCAGGGAGCAAATTGGCAACAAAACCAAAACATCAGGGAGTAAAATGGCTATTTTTAAAGGTTTGGGGAAAACCGTTAAAGTGACCAAACCACAGGGAGCAAAACGGAAGTTTACTAAAAAAAATAAGAGTTTACTTTCATTTTGCTTTCTGTGATTTGGTCATTTTAACGGTTTTGCCCCAATAGTTTAAAAATAGCCATTTTCCTCCCTGATTTTTCTAACCTATCGTCATTTTGCTCCCCGCCTCTAACTCCATCCAAAGAAATCCATTAACTAGAAGGGTATTTTGGTAATTTTATAGATAAAAGCAAGGTATGCAAGTCTTTTCAGCTAAATAAATCTATAACTTGTTTAGTTACATATATATAAGTAATTCTTTTCTGATTCCCTATCTTTCCAACCACTCTTTCTACTAGCCACCACCATCCATAATCATCCACCGCCACCTGCAACTACCACCTGCCGCCAACGACTACTGCGACTTTTAACTAAAAATTTTAATTGAATTAGAGCCAGGAAGTAAACTACCGAAATACCCCTACTTTTAATTTAACGTTTTAACCGAGTTAGAGCCAGGGAGTACACTGGCGATAAACTCGAAAGATCAGAGAGAAAAATGGCTATTTTTAAACTATTTGAGCAAAACCGTTAAAATGATCAAACCACAGGGAGCATACTGAAAGTTAACTCAAAAAATAAAAAAAAAACCCATAAATGATCGATTTTTTCTCGGTTGGTGGGTTCCAAATTTTTCAAACCATAGTCAGCAGTTTAGTTAATAGTTATACACTAGTGAGATTACCCGCGCTACGCTACGGGGTTTCGTTTGATATCTATTCTGGTTCAATATAATAACCAACCGAAAGAAATAAACTCAAAAGAATATTGATATATCTTTTACATCGATCGAAAACCATAAACATAAATTTAAATTGGACAGCGAGATGGGCTGATTTTAAATTAACTGTAAATGAAAACTTAAACGTTATCTTAAATATAACTTCAATAAAAAAGGAACAAAAAACTAAAACACTAAACATATAGAAAAGTATAGAAATAGAAATAATAAAGTCTAGAAAAAAAAAAGCAAGAAAGAAAAAAAAAAAAAGTATACTTTTCAAAAAAAAAAGAAAAAAGTATATAAAAATAAGCATAGAAACGTGTTATATTTGACTTAACATATTTTGGAAGAAAATTACATCGAACGGTAAATCAACTTGAATTTTTACTGACACGTGCAATAAAATAAACACGTAAGAAAATAGTTACGGGGCGTTGCGGCGATATCAAAACGCAAAGTGACTCGAATTTATACCGTAATGAAAACGTATAAGATTTTACTCAACTCGTTTTAGAAAAAAAATTACGTCAAAACGTAGAGAAATTGAAAACATAAATAAAAATAAGCGCGAAAGTGTATTATATTTGACCCGACTCATTTTCCAAAAAATTACGTTAAAATATTGACTAACTAAAAACGTACATAATTATACGGATGAGAACATATTATACTTGACCCAACTCATTTTCGTGAAAAAATTTATGTATAAACGCAAAATAACGCAAATGAATTTTAATTTATACCAACACGTAAATAAAAATAAACACGTAAGTATCAACGTTAAAAGTTAAGAGGTAAAAGAATAGAAAACTATAAATAAAAACAAAAGATAAAAGAAATTACAAAAGTATAAAAGAATACAAAACTATAAAAAAAAACTCAAAAAGATAAAAGGGAAAACAAATAAAAAAAGTTAAGGAGGGAAAAAACTAAAAACAACTATGCCATGTAGATGGCAACCAATATTCATGCAATAAAAATCAAAAAAACGAAAAGACAAAAGAGCCAAAAGTTAAAAAGGAAAAAAAAAATAAAGCTATAAAAATAAAAAAAATAAAAGACAAAAGTACAAAAAGACAAAAAAAAAAAATATAGAAGTCATCGTTCATCCGAGTTGCTAAATGTTATAGGTATAATGTTATAGGTATAATAAGAAGCAAATGAGGTGGTGGTGAAGTGGTAAGGGAGAGACTTGATGTTCTAAGTGCCTAAGTTCAATTCCTGACATTCCCATTATTTTCTGCAGCACCATGTGATGACGGGAGACTAGGCGAATAGGTGTAGATCGCTCGTTCGTTCCTTGAACTGAGCGGGTTTTAACTCACCGCACTGTCGCGCCTTCGGCGAGTGTTTTCCCCGGTTCAGAGACGGGTGTATTCCGATATGATGAATTTCGCTAGTAGCCCATTTGGATGATTCGTTGGCCGTTAAAAAAAAGTTATGCATAAGAAACTGGCCTAAGAAACCAGACCGAACCATTGGATTTCAGATTGGGCTGGGCTGCTCTCATTAACTTAAAACTGGGCTACTTCTCTGCCTCCTTAAAAGTATTACTCAAATCTGATTGTGCTTTTGTTTCAACATGTTTTGTGTTTTTGTTTCAACCCATTTTATGTTCTTGATTTGTGTTATTCTGTTCATGGCGTTTGATTTGTGTTGACGGGCATTACTACAATCCCACCACAGATACACTAGTTGATTTGTAACAATTGCAATGTTTATACTTTCTATGTTTTGTTTACCTTTTAAAAATCGTGAATTTAAACTGGAGTCAACCATTAGTAACGGTTTTGTTTTAATTTTCAATGCTTGTGCACAACAATTTCTCGACGTCGAGGAACCAAAGTTTTGTTTTCGGTAGAACTGGATTTGCTATTCAAAAGGGGATTGTGGTGCAGTTTGTTGCCCGTTTACTTGTCATTCTTATGTAATTCCCTTTATTTCATGAGTAAGATATAATAAAAAAACCATTAGTAACGGTTTTGCTCATGATTTGACTTAAAAACCATCAAAACCGGATCATACAAAACTGGCTCAGTGGCCACTGACACCCGTTTAAACCGGCCCAAGGGCCCTTGAGGTCGTGGGTTCGAAACCTGGTAACCCCAGGCTCTTCGTTCCCCTCGAGTTGGCAGGGTATTCACCACCTGGCAACGTTTTCAGGTCGTTAACTTAGGAAGTGGAATCACTTCCGCGGTCAGAAGTACCGTGCATCTACCTTTTTTTTAAGAACAACGGAGAAAAATATTGACTTATTGCTGATTGTTTTCTTTTATCTGGGGATCTAAGTGGCCAATTGGCCATTGCCCATTGGCATATACATGAGGCATGATTCTTTTCTTTTCTTTTTTCTTTTATTAACTTTTATAATGATTATATCATAAATCACTTTTATATTGAATTATATCATAAATTTGGTTTTTTATCTTTTAAGTAATGCACAATTTGACAAAATTGTTATGATAAAAGATTTGTTATAGAAAAGTGGTTCTCATTAATCTGATAATTTTGATGGAGTACAAAGGAGACATCGATATATAGGATAAGGATGCAACAATTAAGCCATAAAATAAGGACTATCTAGGGAAAGGAAATAAGACTAAAAAAAAACCATATATATGAAAAGAATAAAAAACGTCTTTACAATTTTCTATGTTTAAAAAGGTAACTCTCTTTAAAGTTTATAATGAATTATATCATAAAATCACTTTTATAATGAACTAGGTTATGACCCCGTGTATTACACGGGGTTGAATAAATAAATTTTATATATACTAAATAATAAAGTAATATATTTTTAAAAACCTCATTTATTATACGGATTGAATAAATATAATTTTATATATTAAATAGAGTTAATTGCCCGGATGGTCCCTGTGGTTTCACGTTTTTTCACGTTTAGTCCCCACCTTTTGAAAATAGCATGCATGCTCCCTATGGTTTGTCATTTTGTTACTCGGATAGTCCCCCAACATTTACTCTGGGGACTATCCGAGTAACAAAATGACAAACCATAGGAAGCATACATGCAATTTCCAAACTAACTGACATCTACTCAGAGACTATCCGAGTAACAAAATGACAAACCATAGGGAGCCTACCTGCTATTTTCAAAATGCGGGGACTAAACGTGAAAAAATGTGAAACCACAGGGACCATCCGGGTAATTAACTCTATTAAATAATAAAAAGTTATATATATAAGAACCATATTGTACGGGTTGAATAAATGTAATTGTATATACCAAATAAAAAAATTATATCTTTAAAACCACATGTATTACATGGGTTGGATAAATGTACAATTGTTTACCAAATAATAAAATAATACATCTTTAAAAAACCTCATTTATGACACGAGTTGAATAAATGTAATTTTATATACCAAATAATAAAAAATTACATCTTTAAAAATATGCGCATTACACGGTTTGAATAAATGTAATTTTCTGTACTAAATAATAAAAAATATATATCCTTAAAAAACCTCGTGTATTGTACGAATTGAATAAATCTAATTTTATATATCTAATAATAAAAAGTTATATCTATAATAAATCTAATTTTATATCTGTACTAAATAAAAAAAAAGTTTCGTAAAATCTATTTGATACCAAAATAAACAAAACGTTCAAATATAATTAATTCAAATAAATAATATTATAAATGAGAAGGAGATTAAACTAAATAATAATTAGAGTTAATTGCCAAAATCGTCCATGAGGTTTGGGCATGTTTGTCATTTTCGTCCAAAATGATTTTTTGGTATCAAATAGCCCCCCACGTTTGTAACTTTTTGTCATTTTCATCCAAATGCCTAACTTGGTTAGAAACAACCGTTTGATAATTTTTTTTTTTTTTTAAATTTCACAAGTACATGACCTGAAATGTAATTTCTTTTTTAAACTCTAACTTTATAAAAGTAAAGATTTACATGTAAAACAAATTGTAGAATTATATATAGGCCTATTATGGTATCTTTAACTTCCGTTTTGACGAATTATACTTATATGCTCTGGAGTATTACAGTCATATGCCTATTTTTAACATATTTACTGGTCGATACATATTAGTTTTATATCTATTTATGAGCATTACACGGTGGAGGTGAGTAACGATGTGAGTGGTAGTTGATGGTTTGTTTTGAAGGTTGTAGACAGAGAAAGCAAGGGGTGATGGTTTTAGGTTTAAAAAGAAATTACATTTTTTAGGTCCTGTACTTGTGAAATTTCAAAAAAAAAAAAAAAAAAACCCTCATCAAACGATTGTTTCTAACCCAGTTTGGCATTTGGATAAAAATGACAAAAAGTTACAAACGTGGGGGGCTATTTGGTACAAAAAATTTGGACGAAAATGTCAAACACGCCCAAACCTCAGGGACGATTTTGGCAATTAACCATAAGATATTAAATTAATAATATTTAGCAGCAGGATTATCTATAATATTTAGTAGGAGTTATCTATAATATTTATTATTAAATAAATAATATTTAGTAGGAGTTATCTATAATTAATTAGAAGAGATTAAATTAAAATTATAATTATCTATAAGAGATGGTCTAATATGATGACAAGTGTCCGAAAAGTGGTTTCTTTTATTATATAGTATAGATAGATTATATCATAAAATTGGTTTTTTAATCTTTAAGTAATGTACAATTTTGCTATGTTTAAAAAAGTAACTTTCTAAGTCGTTGGTAAACTCTAGGGATGTTAAATGGGTTGTATTTGCGGGTAGACGGTTCGAACTTGAAAACGACACAAACCCCAAAATTGAGTCCTGCATGTAAACTCATACACGACATGTGTGTGTGCAAGCTGACACGAAGACGACCCGTGTAACTTGAAAAATATTAATTTTTTTACATATTAAAACTTTAAAATTCTAGTTTTACATATTTTTTATTTTTTTAAAACAACTATTGTTGAACAATGTCGTTTTTTTTTTTAATTTTTGAATTTTGACATAAAAAGTAGCAAAATAGTTTACTGTCATATATATAACACTTTTATCAAACTAAAAATAGAAATAAACGAGTTGAAAGGTTCAACGCGCAGACCTGTCGAATTAACACGAACATGACCTGTTTAGCTAAACATGTTCGCGCCTTTACAAGTTCGACCAAGCTAATCTTTACACATTTCGTGTTAGGTTCTTATCGTGTCATTAGGCGATATATCATGACCATTTGACGATGTGTTATCATGTTGTGCATTATGGACCAACTTTTTTTGTTACGTGGATGCATTTACCCTTCACCTCTTGGTACATATGATGTCTCTTGATTACTTCTCAATATATTACAAGTCGTAACCTTTTTATTTACGCTACTTGTAACTAGAGTAATTACTCTGCTTATAACTAGAGTAAGCACATGATAATAATTACTCTAGTTCTACAATGATAATTACTGTAGTTACACATACAATTATGCCATTTATAAATTACTCTAGTTATACAAAGGATTACGCTACATATAAAATTATTAGAACAATACTAGTGGTATGTCGGAGTTTTTGATTCTTCGTTCTTTTTGACATTTTTATGAAAGATTTCGAGTTGAATGATTGATTCTAGCGTTTGATTTTGAGGTGTTGTAGTGGAAATTAGAGTTTTGACCATGTTGGATTTTGAGCGTTTTTGTAAACTGGCGTGACTGAAAGGGTTGATATAACTATAGTGTTATGCCATTGCTTGGATTTGTTCTATTTTACTCACTTTTCTCACGCTTAGTAGGTTACTTTCATCTGTTCCAAAATCCAACCCATATATGTAATGTGCTTGTGTGTTTTATATACATGAAAACTAAGAATATATTGAGAAATTTGAAAACCATGTTAGACACTTGTATGTGGTTAAATACATACACATTTGCATGTTATAAAAATCATTAAAATAATATCTTCATTTTTTTTTTTTGAAAGACCAACATAAACTTCATTGAGGAAACCCGAAAGCCAGCAGGAAACTGGCAAAATTTACAGATACATGCAGAAACTAGAAGCAAACCCGGAAGAAACAAAAAAACAAGAAATTAGATAAAATTGTCTACATTGAATCTTGTCCACTCCTCCCAAGAGAACGCAGCTCTTTTGGCTCGATTTTTAATCCATAAAAACCCAAGCGTCTTCACCTCTTCCACAGTCTTTGAAATCGACGGGGTCTTTTCACCGAAAACTGCCTCGTTTCTACTCCGCCAAAGGCTCCACATGACAATATAAACAAGCGCTTGGAACAGTTTTTCTCCTCGCCCTGGACCCGCCCAGTGAGGAGTCTTTTCTCCTCGCCCTCGACGGGGTGTTTTCACCGAAAATAATATCTTCATATACCTTTCACGTTTGCATCGTTTAGCTACACAACATGAACCCACAATCAATCATAAATGATCTAATTATACACAACATGAACCCACAATCAATCATAAATGATCTAATTATACAATTCTATGTCATGTCTTTTTCCCAGACTTGATCACCCGTACAAAAAATCCTCAAACATCATGATTTCATGACAATGCAACATGATAAGGAGGTTTGCCACGTGGATAACAAGTAAACCCCATAATTAGTGACTAATTCCAAGGTATTTGGTCGGGTCTACATGACGTGAGTGAGGTGAGCAATCAACCGTGTAGGGCGACATTAGATATCTCAAAACCACTCGCTTTGTCTTTGATTGTTTGTCTCTTAGCCAAACAAATTACATATTTATTTTTATAAAACGGCATTAATGATTCGTATATGACATAATTGTGATGTTTAACTTGGGAAAACTCTTTTTTTTTTTAACGGCAAAGCATCTTTATATCTATATATAAAGAGTCAGCAAGCCGCTGGAAAGCTTACAGAAAAAGGGGAGACGACAAAAAACAGATTATAAAAGACCCAAAACATCAAAATCTAACCAATTTTCCCACGACACGGCTGGAAAACTCTGACATCTTTGTGTGAAAGGAATGTTGTTTATATTATTGTATGAGTACTCTAGAATCTAGATATACATCAATTACTTAATGTTTGTTTTCTAGGTTTTTTTTTTTTAATTCATTAGTAGCCTAGTGTGAATTTGAGTTATTTCGGTCAAGATTTTTCATGATCAAATCAACAAAAAAAAAAAAAAAAAAAATTACAAGAATGTATGGTGGTAAAAACTAAAAGGTCCTAATCAAGGATCCAATGAATGGATGAAATCTAAAAATAAAGATAACCATAGGATGCTTTTAAATATCGATCTCCTTTTGTGTGCAATCAGTTTATGTGCGTCTCCAATCGGTTTTGTTCGTCTTCACCATCAATATTTATGGTTAATTATGAAGATAGTAGGTTCATGGAAGGTACCGAGTTTATGTGACAATGAGGTTGAAACAAACAATTTCTGACGAAGTTATTCTAATTTCTATTAGATTTTGTGAAACAAACAACCTTTTACCTAAGGTGGTTAGTCTTATGCACGGTTGGCTAATTCACAAATGTAGGTGCTCCTTTCACGTTTAAATCGCTCGACGCTCGATACTCGTTCGGAAAATGATTGGAATTTGCTCGCTCGATTGAAACAGACGACCGGTTTGGAACGGTTCGGTTTGTAAACGATCGAGCATGAGCAAAGGTCCACTCAGTTCGGTTCGGCTCGTTTAGCTCGATTTATGCTTTAATATATTTAAAGATTCAAATATGACATATTTAAGTATTTAGAATTCAGGTCCAACACCAATACTGCATTGTCCAATAATGAATTCATTGAGTAATTGATTCAAAATGTCAAATACTGAAATGTGAAGCGTTGCTCGATACTCAAGTCTCAACCTGCCATTCGATTCAGAAGTACATAATCCTATTCAAACCCCTCATCGGCCATCATTATTCAATTTCTCCATCGCCAACTCGCCAAGGCTTTGCTTCGATACTCAAGTCTCAACCTGCCATTCGATTCAGAAGTACATAATCCTAATCAAACCCCTCATCGGCCAGCATTATTCAATTTCTCCATCGCCAACTCGCCAAGGCTTTGCTTCAATCGGTTCATTCGTTTTCAAACTTCCGATAGAACAAGGGTCTGCTTCAATTGATCGAGGATTCATCTTTCCACTCAGTTAATCTGTCGATAGAACCAGTTTAGTTTTGTTGTTTTTTGGTTATTTGTTAAATTTATACGTCTTCTTTATTAAATTTATACCTGTCTTCTAATTGGATGAAACCTCATGGACGAAAACTCCCCCATCGTAACTTTCTTTTTTTGTTCTACAACGCTCGGCGTTCGGTCGAAAAATGATCGGACGCTCGTTCGACTTTGACTCGGTTGAATAAACGCTCGGTTCGGTTTGTAAACGAACCGAGTACTAGCAAAGGTCCGATCACTCGTGAACCTACCTTGCACTTCCTTTTTTACTACATGCCCCCCCCCCCACACACACACACACAAATGTGATAGGGAAATAAATTTTAAATAGTAGTGCTCTCCCCCTGACTTGTAAAGGTCCGATCGACTCGTAAACCTACCTTTCACTTCCTTTTTTACTACATGTTCTGATACGAGCACGATAACACGACATGAACCCACACGAAGTCAACAGGTTTCGTGTCTATAACAGGTCGACACGATAAGACCCGTTTAATTTCGTGTCGTGTTCGTGTTTAAACAGGTCATGTCAGATATGATACGACCTATTAAGACTTAAAACCATTATACAATACATGTTAAGACCTGTTAATGGCTAAATATTAGATGTAGTAATAGGTCATATTCGTGTCTTAACAAGTTGTATGATACATTGGTAATTTTTTCGTGTCTTAACAGGTCGTTTCGTGTAACTTGTTTATTATCAAGTTCGTGTTCGTGTTTGGAAAATCTGACACGATAAGATTTCGTGTCGTGTTCTTGTTAACCTGTTTCGTGTCCGTGTCTCATCGTGTTCGGGTCTTAACAGATCGGGTTGACACGATATGTCAGCCCTATTAATATTGTCTAATTTAAGCACAAGAAGCATACATATTATCTTTGGTTATCAGAGTACAAAACTTCTTAAGAGGTTACTTATCTTGAATTTCTAACACCTAAATACATTTAACTACCAAAGGGTTTTTTGTTTAATAATATCAAGGTGTGTAAAGTGGTGTCCTCTCAATGAAGTTAAGGTTTTTACTCCCATGGTGACCATCTGTGTAAAATTAAGAAGATAATTAAAGAGTGCGTGTTTAGTTATTTAAAAAAGCATGCTTATATATGGATTTTTCTTCTCATCAACGACAACCTAGTGAACGAATAATGTGAGATTTGACTAAGGTGTCACAATCACCCTTTTAGCGACTTATTGTCGTCAATGAGATTTACCTCACCATTTCAAACAAGAAATAGGTGCCTCTAATATCATTTGTAACATCTGACTCTCGTACCTACCATTATCGTCCGCTTTGTTCGAAGGAGGTCACATATTTGTTTTTGTTTACTAGAGTAGAAATTTTTCATGAGGTCACAATTGTGAATTTTTCCCATCAAACACATTACACTATGGCGTTCTCTTCTCATACATAACATGATTCCAAAGCTTAATTAAGTTTATAAATAAGAAGTCAAGATGCTCAAGAAGTTCACCACTAGTGTTTTCCTATAGCACCTATGCATTTGCAAGTGAAGGGCGCAAAGCTTGGTCCGAATAATATTAGGCTAGAATATGTAGCAACCCTGACTCCCTGAGCATTAATATTTGTAAGGTCACTAATTCTTGGAATTAAATGTCAAATCGAATATTTGATCTAAAATTGTAAGCGGTGAATATGCTTCATTAAACAGTAAAATAAATAGGACTATCATAGTAATGTGTCATAATATATTTGAAAGCCTCTATAGGTTGCACGAGTCACTATCCATCAATCAAACGTTCAATAATTTGATCGCAATTGAAAATATGAAGTAGACGATCATTGCACTAATAATACTAATATTTTTTTCAAACAAAAAGATATTCTTTATTAATTGGTATGTATAAATTTAAAACTCAAAACCAACCTCATCTGGTGTGACGTATTACAACACGTGCTCTTTGACATCTGTGTATTAAGTAACCAGAAGGGTGTTTACTTGATGCGACGAAAAACATAAATACCGGTAATCATACATGTATTTTTTTAACAACTATTACAATACTATATATTCAATTTAAAAAGAATAAAATGTTTTTTTTTTGTAGTGTAATTCAAAAAAAAAGTATTAACGTATGAAAAAGCTACAGTCCTTAAAAAATCAACAAGGTAAGGTTGATTTTAAAGTCAATCATATGTTTTAAAAGTTGTAATTACTTAAAATCAATATACATATAAAAGATGAAGTTGTTATCTAAAATTATTTTCTGGTTTTCTCATTTTCATCACCAAAACTTTATATTTTATTGTTTTATTGTAAATGTTTTAATGAAAACCCCTTACACTTTGCGGTTTTTTATACACATCTCTACACTTTATTTAAGTTTTTTCTTTTCTTTAATTGATTTACTTTGCTACCTCTACACTTTAATAAAAGTCAGTATATAATCTCCGAACTTTAATTAAGTCCTTTTTTTAACAAATTTACGCTACATTATTTTTATAAAGTTGGACCGTTGCAGAGCGCGACCAGCCGCAACGCGTGGAAGTTGTAAGATTTTAACCTGTGACTTTTTTTATCAACAAGTTTTGAGCCAGATTAAATATAACATGTTTTACGTTTATTTTTATCTACGGTTTCGAACCTGTTGTGGTGTGCCTTTTTTACCCACACGGTTTTTGACTAATTAAATATAAGTTGAATAATCCATAAGATCTAGTTATTAAAAATTAGCTTTCTATCATTCTTATATATATAGACATTTATATACATACAAAAGGCATAGAGGAGAATAGTGCCAGATAGCTGCTTGCAAAAGGCATACAGGGGAATAGTGCCAGGTAGCGGTTGGCACTTCTCTATTGGTCCAACCAAATTACGATTTTACCCTGTTTAAATTTACAGTTTTGTCATTTTTTTTGTTTTTTACCTCCCAGCCAAATTATGATTTTGCCCTAAGTTCAAATTTACAGTTTCGTCATTATTTTTGTTTTATTTCCTGTCAAATTAAGATTTTGCCCCCAGTATATAATAGCCATCATGCGATCATTTTAGGTTCTATTTAACCTGCAAATCCCCGGTTTGGCAAAAAGGCTTGAATATTACTAAAGTGTAACCGAATAATGGATTTGGGTAACTACCTCTAATGGTAGATTTGATAATGAGTCCTATGATCGAGTTGATCATTTCGATAACTGAATATGGTAGGTTTAGGCTAAATGGCTTAAAGTCTCAGTTCGGGTAAAGTGTCATACCGGAAGATAATATTGGAACGTTAAGGTTTTGCCTATAGTAACCAATCATAACTGAGGTTGTAGTTAGAAGAAATGATGAAAACCTTAATAAGAAAATAGGAGGCATGAACTAGAACGTATAATGCCTCCTAATGGGTCAGTTGGGTAATAAACTCCAAACCGAAAGAATGAATTGAAAGACTAAAGGATTCGGGTTCAGATGCGCGGAAACCTGACCTCCATCCGCCCGAATGCATGACAGTGGAATAATCGGTAAAACCTCGCCTCCCATCCAAGACGAACCGGCACCACCCGTATTCGCACTTCACCTGAATGCCGCAGAAAATAATGTGGAGAGTGGGAGTCGAACCTGGGTCACGAGGAACACCAAGTCTTTCCCTAACCACTCCACCACTACCTCATTGGCATTATATTGCCTAGTGGAGATGGATATGATCGGGTGGTTCTGCTGGTGGCACGATGATACTCCAGTGATCCGTCAGTGATCCAAATTTGTCGTTCAAAAAAAAATATACAGATTCCCAACCGCACACCACCAACAAACACTGGCCTCCAATGGTGATGCTTGACGCAGAACGAAAACAAGAAACAAGAATAAAAATGCTTGAATAAAAGTAAATTAATTTGTGAATGAAATAACCATTAAATGAGGTGCCCTATTATAGGGGTTTTCAAAATTCGACAAATTTGCCAAATTTTCGATATTACAAATTTAAAAGGAAGTACTTAAATTAAGTACCTAAACTAATGCGTGAATTGATTAAATCGAAAATTCGTGGTTTCCTAAAAATAAAAAGCGTAGAAATTTGACAAAACTAGAGAAAATTTTAAGTGCTGAAATTGGAGCCTTAAATCAAGGAATTTGGGTCTAACAACTGGGGGTTTTCGTCACCTGCCCGTTGCCCCATAACTCCAATCGTAGCCTGAATTACGCCCGTTTAAAATTTGGTTTTTTCTACCTTGTTTCATTTTATCAAGCTGATCCAGATAAGAATCTGTTAGCTCTTGGACGCACTCCTAGTCAATGTCCTATTCCAAACATCACCTAGGCTTTATGTGGCCGTCTTAAACCTCCCGTTGGGTATGTGCTTATGAGGTTGCCCGTTACTTATGTGGAATTATGAAAAGGGTCGTCCCTACTTTTTGAAATTTAACAAGTTTGTTAATTTTCTAAAGATCAGTTTTATCATTTTAATAAATTATACTTATGGTTTGTAAAAACATTAATTTATTAGAATAATTATATTATATTTGTTTGGGTTTTTTTTTTAACGAGAACTTCATTAAGAATCGCCCAAGCTCGAAAACCGAGCAAGACCAACACCCAAACAAAACACACTACATAATTGCAAATTTACACCAATCCGACCAAGAAATAAAATTGAACTTAGATCTATGCTTAAACCATAAGAACCCCACTGATCTAACTTTGCTAAAGAAGTCTTCCACCTTGACTTGAGACACCGAGAACACTGCCTTGTTTCGAGCCTTCCACAAGCACCAACACGAGATAGAAATAATGCCTTGCACAGCTACCTTCTCCGCAACCCCAATTTTCCCAAAAATGTGTGTCTCGAACAGATCTTTGAATGAAAAAGTGAAAATGAAAGGAATCCGGCACCAGCGGCTGACCTTTTGCCACAAGACTAAGGCGAGCTCGCACGAAGTAAAAAGATGCTCAACCAATTTGATCTCGGACTTCCAAAGAGGACATAAGGCATCACCGACCACAATGCCCCTCCTGCGTAACGCATCGGCTGTGGGGACTCTATTCATTTTCGCTCTCCAAACAAACACATGGCACTTATGTAAGACCCTTATTAAGATGACGAGAATTAATGATATATTACATGAATTTCATACTAAAATTTGAGTTTACAAAAATTTTCATATTTAAAGACCAAACATATTCATGATAAGTACAAAAGCAAAATTTAAAGTAACACCTACTAGTCAACTACCGACTAGTTTAAAACATTGATTACAATTCATTTACATCAAAACACTGTCTAGTCAAGTTTAAGTTAACGCGGAAGCATCCAAAATTTGTGTTCGGTTCTTGTAACATGCTTGATCACCATCCGGAAGGACCCCATTAGTACCTAGAGTCAAAACCACTTAAAAAGTTAGATATGACATATATACGATGCTTATAAACGAGTTCTAGTATTGAACCATCAAAAATAAAATAAAATTCAACTTTTCACCCTGTCGCGTGGCGCAGGCGGCCCCGCGTGTCGCACCAGATTTACTTACCCCCGTCGTGTGGCGCGGGGGAACACGTTCTGGACCTGCATTTTCTGCCAGCTCCGGATTTTCACTATCTTCAACTTCAAATGGTCATAACTTTGGATCCGTGAGTCCGATTTAACCGATTCATTTTCCTACGTGACCAATTTAATTACGGACGCGTTTATCAACACGTTTTGCATAAAAATATTATTTAAAAAACAGTTGTTTTATAATTTGTCTCTTATTTATTTGACCCATTTGTTTACAAGTTCCATAACATGTATTACTATCACATAAACTTTAGGCCAATGCACCCGTTTCTACGTTTACCAAGTATGAGCTTTTGCTCCCCTCCCGAGGGTTGCTTGTGCAATAACCATCATGCTTATTTTCAAGGATTTAATCATGCCTTTCGGAATCATTCGACAAGTGAATGTTCTGAACTATAATCCCTCTACAAGGGCTCATGCTTTTGAAACGGATTTGCGTGTCCGTTACACGACCTACGCTTGATACATAACTAGTCAAAAGTGATGGCTATTAGTTTCTATGTTTGTAACACAACTTGTTTTGACCCGTTTGGGTGCCGAATGGGTATCCCCATTGCTAAACACATCCAAACTCTATTTCTAACTCATGTTTTGACCCGTTTTACTTGTCTAATGCACTTAGTCACTTCGGTGACTTAAAGGTTTTTCTTGTTTACCAAAATTTCAATATAACAACGTAAAACCAACAATTAGACATAATGTAGCGAAACTATAAGTCGCGTACCTTTAGTGCACACCTTTCAAACGCGTATCCGCTCCGGCGTGTCCGTGTGACTATCCGGATTCCTTGCCTAAAGAGTACAATTCAAAATAAATTTAGAACTCTTTCATACGCCCTAACGCACAATTCTCTATAATAATTGAATCTGCGTTTTCACCCAAATTTTTACATTTTAATCCTCACTTAGGCGTTTTATCAAACACCTAGCGGGTCAGATTTTTACATAATCATAACCAAGTTCATGACTTGTAATTTTCATCTAAGCCAACTTCAATTAGGCAAATTTACACATGTTTTAACTTCTATATTTCAGAATTTACCTCTTGGAATTCAGATTACACTAAAACAAGAATCACAATCCTAGTGTTCATCAAGTTTCTACAAGTTATTAGTCACCTAAATTGGTGATTAAAAACCTTACAAGCCTCATGCAAGATTTTGATAAGAAATCATCTAGGGTTTATCCCTAGACACCATATTACTTCTAATTTCACCCATGCAAGACATAATCAAGCTCAATTTCAGTTCTTCACAATTAACCAAGAATTTGAGATGAATCAAAACATCAATATTTTACATACCTTATGATCCCTTCAACTAGGTGATCATTAACTTGTGCTTGAAAATCGATTTGGACTTGATTATGACCTTCAATTGATCAATTTTGTGGAAGCTAGGGTTTGGTGAGGAGCTTATGTCGCCCCCTGCGTTTCCTGGTCGACCACACACACCTCTTGTGTGTGTTTGGTATGTTTTAATTTGTTTTAATTGAATTAAGTTTCAAGTTATACAACCTAGGTCCCTCCACTTGTATTTAGTTTATATTTTGGCAATTTAAATTCATTCATGCTTTAAAACAAGTTAACTAACTAACTGGTTTGTAATTTTCTAGTTAGCTGGTTCCTGTTTAATTAACACGTAATAATTCTGATTTAGAGTTTTATAAATTCCGGGTTGTTACAAGTCCACCCCCCTTAAAAGGGTTTCGTCCCCGAAACCGAATTACGTACCGAATAATGTAGGGTAGAGTCGTTGCATCTCCTCCTCGGATTCCCATGTGATATCCGAACCCTTCCGGTGTTCCCATTTGACCTTTACTTGATTGATTTCTTTGTTCCTTAAGGTTTTCACTTTACGATCCAAAATCGCAATGGGTTTCACCACATAGTTAAGTCTGTCATCCACCTCGATGTCGTCGTAGTGGATATAGGTTGTTTCGTCCGCTAGACATTTCCAAAGATGTGACACATGAAATGTGCTATGAATTCCGCTTAATTCTTCCGGTAGTTCAAGGCGGTATGCCACCTTCCCTACTCGTTCGACAATTGTAAACGGCCCAATAAATCTTGGGCTTAATTTTCCTCTCTTTCTAAATCGGATAACCCCCTTCCGTGGGGATACCTTGAGCATGACCTTGTCGCCAACCTGAAACTCGATCGGTCTTCGCCTTTTGTCCGCATACGACTTTTGTCTATCCTGTACCGCTTTCAAGTGTGCCCGAACCACTTCAATCTTTTCATTAGTAGCTCGGACTATATCTTTGTGAGCGAGTTCATGTGGACCCACCTCACCCCAAAACATCGGGGTCCGGCACTTCCTACCGTAAAGCATTTCATACGGTGCCATCCCGATACTAGCATGGTAGCTGTTGTTATATGAAAATTCGACCAAAGGTAGATAAACATCCCAACTACCTCCGAAATCAATAATACGTGCTCGTAGCATGTCCTCTAATGTTTGTATTGTTCTTTCACCCTGTCCATCCATCTGAGGATGGTACGCAGTGCTGATGAAAAATTTGGTGCCCATTTGCTCTTGGAAATCTCGCCAGAAATTTGAAGTGAACCGGGTATCCCTATCGGACACGATGGATACCGGTACTCCGTGGCGTGCCACTATCTCATTAGTGTAAACCTCCGACATCTTTTCTGAAGTATAAGTCTCACGTATTGGAATAAAGTGAGCACTCTTTGTCAATCTATCAATAACTACCCATATTGCATCAAATCCGCGGGTCGTCTTCGGTAGTTTGGTTAGCAGGTCCATTGTAATATGTTCCCATTTCCAAACCGGAATTTCCAACGGTTGGAGCTTACCGTATGGTTTTTGGTGTTCCGCCTTGACTTGTAGACATGTCAGGCACTTCTCCACGTATTTCACTACATCTCTTTTCATTCTGGGCCACCAATAGTTTTGTTTTAAGTCGTTATACATCTTGGTCGCTCCCCGATGGATGGAATAACGGGATTTGTGAGCTTCATCTAGTAAAAGCTTTTTAACTCCACATGTGTTAGGAACCCAGATTCTTTTGAAACGTGTTTTCAAACCGTGATTGCCTTCTTCAAGATCTTTAAATTGGCCGACAATTCTTTCCTTTTTCCAATTTTCTACCTTCACTGCTTCAACTTGTGCTTCTCGGATCCGTTCTAGTAGGCCCGAGGTCACAATAAGCTGCATTGATTGTACTTGTATCGGGGCATAATCTGTCTTTCGGCTCAACGGATCTGCCACTACATTGGCTTTCCCGGGGTGGTAGTGTATTTCACAATCATAATCCTTGACCGTTTCCAACCACCGCCTTTTCCTCATGTTTAATTCCTTCTGATCGAAAAAATATTTCAAACTTTTATGGTCAGTAGAGATTGTACATTTTACCCCATACAAGTAATGTCTCCATATTTTTAAGGCAAACACTACTGCTGCCAGCTCCAAGTCGTGAGTCGGGTATTTCTTTTCATGGATCTTCAATTGCCTCGAGGCATAGGCGATGACCTTACCTCATTGCATTAAAACACATCCGAGCCCCGAATGCGACGCGTCCGAGTAAACCACCATGTCGTCGATTCCTTCCGGTAATGTTAACACCGGAGCGTGAGTTAACGTTTCTCTGAGCGTTTGGAAGGCTTCCTCCTGTTCGATGCCCCATACAAACTTTTCCTCCTTGCGAGTCAATTTGGTCAATGGTAAAGCAATTTTGGAGAAATCTTGTATGAATCTCCGATAATATCCCGCGAGCCCTAAAAAGCTTCGGATTTCTGAGGGATTCCTTGGAGTGTTCCATTTTGACACGGCTTCTACTTTTGACGGATCCACTAGTACCCCGTCGGCACTAATGATATGCCCAAGAAACTTCACCTCTCGTAGCCAGAAGGCGCACTTCGAGAATTTTGCATACAGCTTTTCTCATCTGAGTGTCTCCAACACTTCTTGCAAATGGTATACATGCTCTGCTTCATTCTTCGAATATACCAAAATGTCGTCGATAAACACGATTACCGACTTATCCAGCATAGGTTTGCAAACCCGGTTCATGAGGTCCATGAAAGCCGCGGGTGCATTAGTCAACCCAAAGGGCATTACGAGGAACTCATAATGCCCGTACCGCGTACGAAAGGCCGTCTTCGGTACGTCCTCCTCCTTGACTTTCAATTGGTGATAACCCGATCTGAGATCAATCTTTGAGAAACAACTTGCTCCTTGTAGTTGGTCAAACAAGTTATCAATTCTTGGAAGTGGGTATCGATTCTTTACCGTGAGTTTGTTTAACCCTCGGTAATCGATATACATGCGCATACTGCCGTCCTTCTTTTTCACGAATAGAACTGGTGTGCCCCACGGGGATACACTCGGTCGGATAAACCCTTTGTCGAGCAATTCTTGGATTTGAGACATCAATTCTTGTAGCTCCGACGGCGCGAGCCGATACGGCACCTTGGCCACAGGTTTTGCGCCCGGAATCAATTCGATTCCGAACTCTACCTCCCGTTCTGGTGGTATTCCCGGTAGTTCTTCCGGGAACACGTCTTCGTAATCACGTACTACCGGTACGTCTCCAATTTTGAGGGATTCTTTCTCCGACTCGCTTGCATATACCATGTAGGCCTTGCATCCATGTTTCATAAGTTTGTGGGCTTCTAACATTGAGCATACCACCAGGTTACCCCCTTTTTCACCGTATATCGTAACGTGCTTTTCGCTAGGAGACGTCAGTTTTATTTCCTTTCGGAAACAAACCACCTTCGCGTGGTATCGGGACAACCAATTCATCCCCACGATCACTTGGAATTCTCCCATTGACATCGAGATCAAGTCTATTGTGTATTCTTCGTCATCAATGCTCAATTTACAGTTTTCACATACATCACAAACAATAAAACTCTTGTTATTACTTATCTCTACTTCTTAGGGCATATGTAATTTTGTTAGAACAAATGAAGGATGTCGAATAAATCCGTATGAAATAAAGGATTTATTCACACCCGTATCAAATAATACACGTGCAGGAATCGAGTTTATAGCAAATATACCTGAGACCACTTCAGGTTCAACTTTTGCTTTTGCGGTAGTCAATTGGAAAGATCTTGCCTTTTCTTTTGGGGCTTCACCTTTCGGGTCTTGCCCATCTTTCTTTCCAACCAGCTCCGGGCATTCCGACTTCTTGTGACCCGGTCGGTAACAATTGTAGCAAACCGTCACTTTCTCCGGGCATGATGTAGCCATATGTCCCGTCTTCCGACATATGGGACAAGGTTTATCCTTGAAGCGGCATTCGCCCTTATGACCCTTTCCGCAGATTTTGCAACTTGGCGACCCGCCTTTTGCATCCGATTTCTTAACTGTTTCATTTGTTCGCGCTTTCTTGGTAGAGCTTGGATTAACATCATGTGCCTTTCGTTCGCCCCGTTCAACCTGCTTTTTCAGTTCAATCTCCCGTTCCCGAGCAACATTTATGATCTCGGTAAGGGTCTCGTATTTTGAAGGAGTCATAAACTCCCTATACTCGGCGCTCAACATGTTATAGTAGTAGTATATCTTCTGTTCTTCATTCATCACCAATTCATTGCAAAACTTCATCTTATCCATAAACGTTGCCGCAATCTTGTCTATGGTCTCGCCCTTGTGCCTAAGTTGCATGAACTCTTCCTTGATTCTATTAATGACCGCCTTGGGACTATGATGTTTAAGAAACGGCGTCTTAAACTCCTCCCATGTCATGGCTTTAGCTGCTTCGCTTCCAATCTCTTTCTCTTTGTTATCCCACCAGTCTTTCGCTTGACCCCTTAATTGACCCGTACCGTAGGCTACTTAGTCATCTTCATCACAATGGGTCCTCTCGAATACCCCTTCAATATCACTTAGAAATCGTTGGCATACTATTGGGTCAACCTCCCCATTATATATTGGTGGTTTACACGCCATGAATTCCTTGTATGAACAAGGCTTTCGTCCTCCGGGCTTTTCCTTTGCTAGATTAGAACTATCTTCCAATTTCTTGATTCTCTCGTCTACTATTGATAGAACCGTGTTTTGAATTTTATCAATAAAGCTCGACAAACTATTTTCGATCGCCTTTCCAACCTCTTCGGCAATCACTTCTCTTATTTGTTCGGTGACTCTTGGCACCGCGTCATCATTACCTCCATCTGCCATCTCTAATACTGAAATGCTTACATTAATTGTTAAACATTTCATTTATAACATATGATTTACTTGTTTTGATTTAATCAAGTTCATAACTTGATTCAACCGTTCTTGTTTCATGCATTTCCTGTGTTTGAGTGAGCTTACACACTCTTTTCGTGCATATTTGTTCATGATTTATTTCTATATTCTCTAAATCTACTTAAAACGATTAACTCTTACTGGATGCTTGATCAAGCTTGAACCGAACACTTTATTGACAACCTTGAGCTCTGATTACCAACTTGTAAGACCCTTACTAAGAGGACGAGATTTAATGATATATTACATGAATTTCATACTAAAATTTGAGTTTACAAAAATTTTCATATTTAAAGACCAAACATATTCATGATAAGTACAAAAGCAAAGTTTTAAGTAACACCTACTAGTCAACTACCGACTAGTTTAAAACATTGATTACAATTCATTTACATCAAAACATTGTCTAGTCAAGATTAAGTTAACGCGGAAGCATCCAAAATTTGTGTTCGGTTCTTGTAACATGCTTGATCACCATCCGGAAGGACCCCATTAGTACCTAGAGTCAAAACCACTTAAAAAGTTAGATATGACATATATACAATGCTTATAAACGAGTTCTAGTATTGAACCATCAAAAATAAAATAAAATTCAACTTTTCACCCTGTCGCGTGTCGCGAAGGGTCCTCGCATGGCGCGGGCGGCCCCGGGTGTCGCGCCAGATTTACTTACCCCCGTCGCGTGGCGCGGGGGAAAACGTTTTCCAGCAGGTCCAGTTTCTGGACCTGCATTTTCTGCCAGCTCTGGATTTTCACTATATTCAACTTCAAATGGTCATAACTTTGGATCCGTAAGTCCGATTTAACCGATTCTTTTTCCTACGTGACCGTAATTTAATTACGGACGCGTTTATCAACACGTTTTGCATAAAAATATTATTTCAAAAACAGTTGTTTTATAATTTGTCTCTTATTTATTTGACCCATTTGTTTACAAGTTCCATAACATGTATTACTATCACATAAACTTTAGGCCAATGCACCCGTTTCTACGTTTACCAAGTATGAGCTTTTGCTCCCCTCCCGAGGGATGCTTGTGCAATAACCATCATGCTTATTTTCAAGGATTTAATCATGCCTTTCGGAATCATTCGACAAGTGAATGTTCCGAACTATAATCCCTCTACAAGGGCTCATGCTCTTGAAACGGATTTGCGTGTCTGTTACACGACCTACGCTTGATACATAACCAGTCAAAAGTGATGGCTATTAGTTTCTATGTTTGTAACACAACTTGTTTTGACCCGTTTGGGTCCCAAATGGGTATCCCCATTGCTAAACACATCCAAACTCTATTTCTAACTCATGTTTTGACCCGTTTTACTTGTCTAATGCACGTTGTCACTTCCGTGACTTAACGGTTTTTCTTGTTTACCAAAATTTCAATATAACAACGTAAAACCAACAATTAGACATAATGTAGCGAAACTATAAGTCGCGTACCTTTAGTGCACACCTTTCAAACGCGTATCCACTCCGGCGTGTCCGCTTGACGATCCGGATTCCTTGCCTAAAGAGTTCAATTCAAAATAAATTTAGAACTCTTTCATACGCCCTAACGCACAATTCTCTATAATAATCGAATCTGCGTTTTCACCCATCTTTTTACATTTTAATCCTCACTTAGGCGTTTTATCAAACACCTAGCGGGTCAGATTTTTACATAATCATAACCAAGTTCATGACTTGTAATTTTCATCTAAGCCAACTTCAATTAGGCATATTTACACATGTTTTAACTTCTAAATTTCAGAATTTACCTCTTGGAATTCAGATTACACTAAAACAAGAATCACAATCCTAGTGTTCATCAAGTTTCTACAACTTATTAGTCACCTACATTGGTGATTAAAAACCTTACAAGCCTCATGCAAGATTTTGATAAGAAATCATCTAGGGTTTATCCTTAGACACCATATTACTTCTAATTTCACCCATGCAAGACATAATCAAGCTCAATTTCAGTTCTTCACAATTAACCAAGAATTTGAGATGAATCAAAACATCAAGATTTTACATACCTTATGATCCCTTCAACTAGGTGATCATTAATTTGTGCTTGAAAATCGATTTGGACTTGATTATGACCTTCAATTGATCACTTTTGTGGAAGCTAGGGTTTGTTGAGGAGCTTATGTCGCCCCCTGCGTTTCCTGGTCGACCACACACACCTCTTGTGTGTGTCTGGTATGTTTTATTTTGTTTTAATTGAATTAAGTTTCAAGTTATAAAACCTAGGTCCCTCCACTTGTATTTAGTTTATATTTTGGCAATTTAAATTCATTCATGCTTTAAAACAAGTTAACTAACTAACTGGGTTGTAATTTCCTAGTTAGCTGGTTCCTGTTTAATTAACACTTAATAATTCTGATTTAAAGTTTTATAAATTCCGGGTTGTTACAACTTAAGCAGGACCCACTTACACCAATCTATCACATACCTATTGCTGACGTCAACGGATCCAACCAGAACTTTCTTAATTGAACTGACGGAGAAGGAGCCCGACTGATCACCCAATCCATCCACTTCCATTCATCGTTCCTGCTGCTCAAAGAAACCGAAACCAAAGCATCGTTTAAGGCAGCCAACTCCCTAGACTCCTCTTGTATTATTCGTTTGCTAGAATTGTTATAAACACGTCTTTTGCACATTGGACTCCTCAAAACAAAGCAAACACATCTCACAAACCCATAAACACACTTCAGACACCTCAAATTCACTAAAACCGTAGAAAGAGTAATCGATCCTAAAATCGAAAATATCCATACCAACTAAATTCAAAAACAAACTTGATTGTAGGCGATCATAAAAGAATCACGAACACTCATTGCATATTGTGAACATTCACGAACTATCTTCTCATATCATGAATGACGTCTACAACATCATGAAAATTAAAAGAAAAAAAACTTGAAGAAAATATAACAAGATTGATATGATATTGTAGATAATAAAATGTTGGTTTTGTATACAATTGTTCAAGTATATATATTTTTAACGAATATTTGTTTAAACAAAAACTAGCGAGTGTTATTAACGAGAGAGTAAAAGAGTGAAAATGTATATTTGAGTATAGAAAAGATGGGAGATGATAAAATAGGAAGTTTAGTTTGGCTAGGAAGGACATGTGAAAAAATTTAAAAATAAAGGGGAATGATATTTTAGTCAATTTTATCTAATCTTCTCCCTTCTTCTCTCCCTGTAACTTCAAAACCCACTATCTTCAACCTTTTCTTCACTTTCTATCTCAATAATCACTACATTATAGTGCGATTTCGTCACCAATCAATGAGTCAAACACTTAATCAACATGTTCTTCAACTTTTAAGAAACCCAGTTTTTCATACAATATCTCATTTTTTCCCGTGATTTTAAAGCGAATCACTCGATTCGTTCGCTGATAAGTGTTTCTAGCATTCAAATTTCGTCAATCGTTGAAGTAATCTGAAGAAATCGACTTCGATCCATGCAAGAAAATTTTGAATTGCATTTCTATGATATGAGTTTTTGAATTGAGTCATTGCGTTTTATAAAGGAATGAAAAACATTTTTTTTGTATTTTCAGATCCATTGCATTTTAGAAACAACACATTTTATTGTGTTTTTAGTCTATTGCGTTTTAGGTAAAACACATTTTATGTGTTTTTTAGTACATTGCGTTTTATAATAAACACTTTTTTTTGTGTTTTTAGTACATTGTGTTTAAAAAAAATACATTTCTTTGTATTTCTAGTCAATTGCGTTTTAGAATAAACACTTTTTTGTGTTTTATTACATTACGTTTTAGAAAAAAAAAACACATTTCTTTGTGTTTTTAGTCACTTTTTGTCTTTGTTTTTAGTCCATTACGTTTAAAAAAAGACTTTTATTTTTGTTTTTGATCCATTGCGTTTTAGAAAAAAAATACATTTATTTGTGTTTTTAATCAATTGCGTTTTAGAAAAAAAAAACATTATTTTTTTTGTTTTCTGGCCAGTGCGTTTTAGAAAAAAGACATTTTTTTTTGTTTTCTGGTTATTGCGTTTTAGGGAAAAAAAACATTTATTTATGTTTTTCTGGCCATTGCGTTTTATAAAATAAGACATTTTTTTTATGTTTTTAGGCCATTGCGTTTTACAAAGAGAAATATATTTCTTTGTGTTTTTAGGCCATTGTGTTTTACAAAAAAAAAAAATATTTCTTTGTGTTTTTCAGCCATTGCGTTTTAGAAATAACACATTTCTTTTGTGTTTTTTGTCTATTGCGTTTTAAAAACAAGGCATTTCTTTGTGTTTTTTATCAATTGCATTTTAGAAAAAAATCATTTTTTATGTTTTTTGTCCATTACGTTTTACGCATCTTGGTTTTCGATTTTTTTTTCAAAAATATAGTAATAGTATACTCGCTTTAAACGTACAAAAAAGCTCGTTTTTTGTGCAATTTTATAAAAAAAATAATGTCGTATGAAAGAGTATGAAAGAGTTATTGACGTTTAAAAAACGAGGGGAATTAGAGGAGAGATAAACTATTGATTTGTATTGACTAGAATATCCCTACACAAACTTACGCGTCTCCTTTTTTATTAATTATACCCATTTAATCCAAGTCTTCTTAATCAAAGTAAATTTCCTAATATATCCTAACCCTATGAAAACGCCCAGCTTGTGCTATGCTCATATAATGTATATATATGTGGGCGCTCAGGGGCAAAAGTGAAAGTACACTAATTTTAACATTATTTTACTAATTTCGTGAAAATAACGTTAAAAGAGTGGGATGGTTAATCATGCATCATGTGGTGGCGTTGATAGCCGAAAGACAAGGGGGTACATGCACTAATCGGCGTTTGTCTCAATTGCTGAGTGTTATGTGCCTTATGTCCAAGACTTGATGCAAAACTACTACCGAGCCGGGGGTCTCACTGGAAGCAGCCTCTCTATTCCTATGGGATAGAGGTAAGGTTGTCTACATCTTACCCTCCTCATGTTGAGTATGAAGCCACTTGATCAAGTGGACAAGAAAAACTTCTCTGATGTCAGGATAAGGGGCAGAGGCCATTATTCACTGATCTTGTTTTATTTTAAACTTCTTTCTCTTTCTTCAATCTCTATATAAGAGATTCATATGTATTGTAATTCCTTGTACCTCTCCAAGTATTATAAACTCCTAGTTACCCGTGGACGTAGGTCAGTTTAGACCGAACCACGTAAATCCTTGTGTTCTTGATTGTGGCAGATTGTGTGAGAGCAGAGTGTGTGGTGTGAGTTCGTGTGTGAGAGTGTCCGATCCTAACAACTGGTATCAGAGCTCAGGCTCATGTTGTTGAACCGAACAGAAACCGAACTGAATGAATAGAAACCGAACATAAACGAAGGTGTAGAAGAAGAAGATACCTGAAGGTGCAGAAATCTGAACTAGGGTTCCAATTTGCATCAGTTTCTACCGGATTGTTCACGTCAGCCATTTTCTGTTCGAAGCCGCTGCCGCCCACACCGCCGGGTTCCGTCAGAATCGCCTCCATCGCCATCAGAATCGCCTCCACCGCCATCAGAAACCGCCAGAACCGTCGCCGCCTCCGTACTCTTCACCCACGTGACTAGGGTTTGCTGACCCAGTAGCCGCCGTTACCTAGGGTTTTCGATCCTTGCCTTTTCTGGTGTTGATTGCGTCCAAAAGAGAAGAGAAGAGAAGAAGGAGAGCAGGGCTTTTTTTTTTGTTCAGTGGAGAAGAATTGGGGAAGAAGAAGCACGTATGTGTTTTTATTTCTGGTGAACTTCCAAATTTATCAGAAAGACCCCTCAACTTTAAACAAAGAAGAAAATTGGGTTTAGTTCTTTTTTATTTAATCCTTTGACAGTAGTAGCTAAACTTTTATTTTTCAAAGAACTAAATTTTTTTGGGCATTAGGCAGAAGGTTTAAAATTTCAAGATCAGTTTTTTTTTTGACCGGTTAAACCAGCAAATTTTCAGAGTATCATTTTGTTGAAGATCGAAGAAACAAAACCGTAGACCAGTGCTTCTTTCGGTTGTTTCAGTTTGATTTTCGGTTTATTTTTTCGATTTCAGTTTCGTTTAGTCGTGTTTGAGTTATCATGGCAGAAGACGGGAAGGTGCAAATCGACAAGTTTAATGGTACGGATTTTAGCTGGTGGAAGATGCAGATTGAGGCATTATTGGTTCAAAAAGATATTGATATTGTGTTATCAGGAGTTAGACCAGAAAGGGTGGAACCAGCAGATTGGGAATCAAAAGACAGGAAAGCCAGAGCAGTTGTTACATTGGCGTTATCAAAGACTATGGCATTCAACATCATGAAGGAAACTACAACTAGTGGCATGATGTTAGCCCTATCTAACATGTACGAGAAGCCTTCTGCAGCTACTAAGGTCTTTCTGATTCGAGAGCTGGTGAATACTAGGATGAGGGAAGGCAGTTCAGTCACAGAGCACATCAACAAGTTGAACTCGATTTTGGCCAGACTTGCGTCAGTGGGCATCAAATTCGAAGATGAAGTTCAAGCTTTGCTACTGTTATCTTCTTTGCCAGACAGTTGGTCCGGAACTGTTACAGCGATTTCCAGTTCATCAGGTACCAGCGGATTTACTTTTGAAGGGATTCGTGATCTAATTCTGAGCGAGGACGTCAGAAGAAGAAGTTCGAGTGGATCATCGAGTGAATTACTAAATATTGGCAGAGGAAGGAAGAATAACAGAGATAGTCGGAGCAGGAACAGAAATAGGAGTCAGTCTAGGGCTCGAGGTGATGTAACCTGTTGGAACTGCAAAGAGGTAGGACATTTAGGAATCAATGTCCAAATGAGAGGAAAGAAGTTAATGCTGCAGTAGCCCACTCAGATGATGATGTTTTGATCTGTAGTGTGGAGAGTAGTGTGGATTCCTGGGTTATGGATTCGGGTGCTTCATTTCACGCTACCCACAGCAGTGAAGCACTGCGAAATCTGAAAGAAGGTGATTTTGGTAAGGTAAGACTGGCGAACGATGAGGTTCTTGATGTGACGAGCATGAGTGACTTAGATCTGAAGACTCCAGTCGGTTCATGGACTTTGAAGGATGTCCGGGTAATTCCAAGTCTGAAGAAACAGTTGATTTCTGTTGGGCAGTTGGATGAACAGGGGCACAAGGTTAAGTTCAGGAACGGGCAGTGGAAGGTTCTAAAGGGAAATCTAGTCGTAGCTCGAGGAAAGAAACGGGGTTCGCTGTATATGGTCAGTTTACCGTCTGAGGGAGTAACCGTCCCAGTTCAGAAGAAGACCAAGATCCGGTTCACAGAATCTCGTGGGCAGAAGAAGGTTTGTTTTGCAGATGGCAAACCCAGAGCCACAGGTCAGATTCAGGATGAACGTGCTAGAAAAGGTTCAGTAAAACCAGTCAGGGGCATTCATGGCAGTGGGAGCACGAGACGTGCTTCAGTCAGAGTTACCAGACGACAGTGGGTTAAGAGAACCAGTATTCCAGCTGTCAAAGTCTCTCCAGTTGATAATCTGCTTTATTCGGAGAGTGTTTGTTCTCAGGTTGTTCCAGGATCGGGCAGTTCATGTCAGTGGGAGCCGATAGGAACAGAGAATGGGTCAGGGGCAGACTTAGCCATGACTGATGTGTTGGAGCTAACGGAAGCTTCAACGGGCCTTCAGGATAACTGAAGAGAAGGTCGGGTAACTAGGAAGGAGCTAAGATCAAAAGTTTTTTTTACAGAAATGCAGATGCACAGTTGAAGCACAGGTGAAGATTATCCCGTGGCTTCAAGTGGGAGATTGTTGAGTATGAAGCCACTTGATCAAGTGGACAAGAAAAACTTCTCTGATGTCAGGATAAGGGGCAGAGGCCATTATTCACTGATCTTGATTTATTTTAAACTTCTTTCTCTTTCTTCAATCTCTATATAATAGATTCATATGTATTGTAATTCCTTGTACCTCTCCAAGTATTATAAACTCCTAGTTACCCGTGGACGTAGGTCAGTTTAGACCGAACCACGTAAATCCTTGTGTTCTTGATTGTGGCAGATTGTGTGAGAGCAGAGTGTGTGGTGTGAGTTCGTGTGTGAGAGTGTCTGATCCTAACACCTCATACTCTACCTTAGCTTTGCTATTAGTGGGATATACTAAGTATGATGGTGATCCTAACCCTATGAAAGATAACTATATAAGTAAATATATAAAAATGTTAAAGTGAAAATGAACAACGGAAATTCAATTATTTTGTAACATATAATCTCACTAAATAAAAAAATCCATCAACTTCATAATTTACATGTTCCAATCCCCATAATTTCCTTCAGATCATTAGAATATAGCAAAAGGGTAATAAAAAGAACTCATCTACCAACATTAACTAGTAACAAGTTTAATATACTTTACTCCCATGTTTCTATCAACCTCAATAGTTCCAAAAACAATTAAGATCCCCTGATCCGGCAGAACCCATAGTGTAATCTTGATCATTCCTCAATTCAAGTTTCTGGTTTTGTAAAATGTTTAAACGATTAACGTTGTCGGTCAAGAGAATCGAGGATTCGTGGTGGTGTAAGTATTCGTTGGTTTGAACCGTTTGCGTGTTTGGATACCACAAAGGAATGTTGGTCATTGAAGGCATGAACTCAATAGATTTATTGAAACCTTGATTAAAGTCTTCATGTTTAGGTCTTTGTTCTTGGATAGCATCAAAGATTGGTTCCATTTTGGAGCTCGATGATATGTCGGTTAATGGAGGCAAGTTTGAAGAATCAAATTCAACTTCGTTTTCATACCCATCATGATTTATAGTCTGAATCTTCTTCTCCATATAAATCTTTTCAAAGACCTTACTTATCACCCACTCACCCTGCAGATTTAAGATCAAGAGTCAGCCAAATTGAGTAAAACAGAGGAAGAATCATTCAAACAGAGCAAATTCAGTCTAAAAACAGAGCAAGAAATATCGAAACCAAGCAAAATCTAGTAAAAACTGAGCAAGAAACATCAAAACCGAGCAAAAACAGAGTAAAAACAGAGCAAGAAACATCAAAATCGATTAAAATCAGAGTAAAAACTGAGTAAGAATCATCAAAAGTGAGCAAAATAGTAACAAAACAGAGCAAGAATGATCAAAAGTTGGCAACATCAGAGTAAAAACAGAGCAAAAAACAACAAAACCGAGAAAAATCAAGTAAAAACAGAGCAAGAAACATCGAACCGAAAAAGAACAGAGTAAAAACAGAGCAAGAACCATCAAAACAGAGAAAAAACGTTACCTTTGCTGGTTTAGAAAGATCTTTGATGGCTAATTCACCATCTAATCTAAATTCATGCATGACCCAATTTGTCTTTTCGCCTTTGGGAGCTCTCCCTTTGTAAAACACAAGTGTTTTCTTCATACCGACAAGCGTTTTCGCTTTATAAATCTGTTTATCCTTCCCTGTAGCTTTCCAATATCCCATTTCTGTAGCTCTATTCGTCCTCAAACCCGTCGGGTATTTCCTATCCCTAACACAAAAGAAATACCATTCTTTCTCCCCCGTTTTCGCCCTCACTTCAATTTCAAAATTCCAATCACAAATTCAAAATCAGCAATCAACCACTAATTTTTTTTTTTTAAAAAAAAAGGCCATCATGCATGAAATTTAATCATAAAACT